>NW_024111000.1:0-19414 GCF_003073215.2 Triticum urartu
AGACGCCACCCCTCGCCCCGTGACCCGCCGCCCCACCCTGCCTTCGCCTGCCTCGCTGGAGTCGCCGCCTGAGATGACGGCCATGCTTCTGTAAGCGCCACCACCTCCCATGTGTCCTCCTCTATTCTTTCATGTTTTTTTGTTTGTTTGGTTCAACCAGTGAACGGTTTTTAGTTAGACCGAATGATTATTACTTTACCATCGTCAGATCCAAAATCTAAGGTCTAGATTAGATCTGTTTTTGTTTTTAGGCCAAAGAATTTTCTTCTAATTAGCGGTCATTCGCTAGATTTGCTCCGCAGAGAACAGTTTCTATCCATTAGTATTGCGACATGTGTCCAGGGACTCAATTGCAGATAGAAGTTTCATAGATTAGTCCCTGGATTTTTCAGAACAGCCCCTGAACTTCAAAACCCTCCAACTTTTCATCCGTAACTCCAATTTAGGTGTTTCTTTTTGCAGAATACTCCTTGTGACATATACTTTCCAACAAAAAAGTGGATTTTGGAGATTGAGCAAATCAAATTTATTCAACTTCAAATCTAGTTCACACCTTCGTTCGATCGTAACTTTTGAACCGGAGCTTAGTTATTTATGAAACCAATGCCAAATTGTTCATCATGATTCCATCTATCTAGTGATCCTATCAAGTTATATTTTTATCACTTTCAAATTCAGATTTGACCAGATTCAAACTTCAACTTTGTTAGGACATAACTTTCAATCTATGACTCTGTTTGATTTGATTCTTTTTGGAAATTGAAGCCCTAGATCCCTACTATCCTCTAGAACCATGACCACATGATTTTTGTAAAATTAAAATGTCTTTGTCCAGAAAAGCTTCATTTGGTTATTTTGAGTTCATGAGTCTTTTACTTGTTTTTTTGAGTGATTTCTTATGTGTGATTAGATATGTTGATTATATAGACTTTCTCGGAGTGGCGAATAGTTTTATGAAGTTTACGAAAGCGTTGTTATATTCACCAACTAATACCAGGCAAGTTCACTTTGACCATGTTATTCATACCTATGTTTTATTGCATTTAGTATCACCATACATAGTCCCTCCAGTAGTGTTATTGGATCTTGTAATTGAGTAGAATGCATGAGGTAGGAACCCATCTCCCTATTACCAAGCCCGGGACGTTATTTATTTTAATGCTATGCTATAGTAGACGGGGTTGGTATGAGTGCTTGGGAGTGGTGTGAGAATGGAGGACTCTACGTCAATGACGACAACTTCATGATGGCATCGGCAAGGACTGCATCTTCATGACCTCAAGATTTCGAGACTCGAGACAAGAATTCAATACACACTACTGGGTGAAGGATGGTTGACGGGCACCCTGGAGAAACCAGTGGATGGCCAGGATGCATGGAGAAGCGCCATGACATCTTGTGGAAAGCTTCACCCAGACTCAAAGAGACGGAAGAATACTTCATGTCTGGAAGCTTACTTGTGCAACCGCAAGTCACTATGGGCTCTGGCTTGGTTGACCTTAGTTGTGACTCTGGCTGGGACGGTGCTAGCAGATGTAGAACTACGGTAGGATTGGATGAGCACCAGACAGTGGTTAGGGGAACTCTTCGTAAGACCATGTTTCGGTCGTCTTGTTCTCAAACACCCTGAAGTGCAAGAACGTAAGAAGAGGGATCGAATCTTGCGGGTAAAGTGTACAAACCTCTGCAGGCAGAAGGTTAAAACCTAATCGATTAGCCGTGTCCCCGGTTACGGACAATTTGAGCCTCTGGACTTGGATCTATCTCGCAACTCTCAACACCGGACTGATAATTTAATTGTGGGCAACTTATGAAGATTTGGGTGATGAGACATCGGTTGGCGGAACCATGTCATGATAGGAAGTTCTATAGTACAGACTCCTAATATTCCGTTGTAGGGAAGATAAAACCAGCTTTTATGCAGACAAAACTCAGATATAGAGCCACAACGCCATATTGCATACAGTAGTATAGTTTATCGTGTGTGTTTTACAGTGATCTTGCCGGTACATTCAATGTACTGACCTACACGGCTGCAACGTCTCATGTTGCAGATATGTTTGTTCCGACGAGTAAGAGTACAGTACAGGGTTACGGTCTACACTCAACCTGCCGATGGTGTTGATGGGACTCCACACCCGATTGTTTGTTTCCGCTGGGACTTTGAGGTATATATCAGTTTTACGTTATCTATACATGTGATTGCACTTTGATATATACATTGATGTACTGTGTGTGCCAGCATACCGATCCAGGGATGGCACAGATACACAGAGGCTTGACCGTCTGGGGTCGGGTCGCTACACTTGATGAACAATTAAATGTCATAAATGCTTCTCGTAATACTCCATGGTATGTTGATTATGCTAATTATATTGTTGCTAAATTTATACCACCTAGTTTCACATACTAGCAAAAGAAAATGTTTTTCTATGATTTGAGACATTACTTTTGGGATGACCCACATCTTTATAAAGAAGGAGTAGATGATGTTATTAGACGTTGTGTACCTAAGCATGAACAAATCCTACGCAAGTGCCACTCTGAGTCTTACGGAGGACACCACACTGGAGATAGAACTACACATAAGGTATTGCAATCTGGTTATTATTGGCCTACTCTCTTCAAGGATGCTCGTAAGTTTGTCTTGTCTTGTGATGCATGCTAGAGAATTGGTAATATTAGTACACGTTAGGAAATGCCAATGAACTATTCACTTGTTATTGAACCATTTGATGTTTGGGGCTTTGATTATATGGGACTTTTCCTTCCTCTAATGGGTATACACATATTTTAGTTGCTGTTGATTACATTGCCAAGTGGGTAGAAGCTATTCCAACTAGTTGTGCTGATCATAGCACTTCTATTGCGATGCTTAAAGAAGTTATTTTTTTGAGGTTTGGAGTCCCTAGATATTTAATGACTGATGGTGGTTCACATTTTATTCATGGTGCCTTTCGTAAAATGCTTGCTAAGTATGATGTTAATCATAGAATTGCATCCCCTTATCACGCAAAGTCTAGTGGTCAAGTAGAGTTGAGAAATAGAGAGCTCAAATTAATTTTGCAAAAGACTGTTAATAGATCTAGAAAGAATTGGTCTAAGAAACTTGATGATGCATTGTGGGCTTATAGAACTGCTTATAAGAATCCTATGGGTATGTCTCCGTATAAAATGGTTTATGGAAAGGCATGTCACTTACCTCTCGAACTAGAACATAAGGCATGTTGGGCTATTAAAGAGCTAAATTATGATTTCAAACTTTCTAGTGAGAAGAGGTTATTTAACATTAGCTCACTTGATGAATGGAGAGCCCAAGCCTATGAGAATGCCAAGTTGTTTAAAGAAATAGTTAAAAGATGGCATGATAAAAGGATACAAAAGCGTGAGTTTAATGTAGGTGATCATGTTTTGCTATACAACTCTCGTTTAAGATTTTTTGCAGGAAAGCTTCTCTCTAAATGAGAAGGTCCTTACATTATCGAGGAGGTCTATTGTTCCGGTGCCATAAAAATCAACAACGCCAAAGGCACAAATCCAAAGGTGGTAAACGGTCAAAGAATCAAACATTATATTTCAGGTACTCCCATAAATGTTGAGACCAATATAATTAATACCATAACACCGGAGGAGTACATAAGGGATACTTTCTAGGATGTTTCAGACTCCGAAAAGGAATAGGTATGTGGTATGGTAAGTAAACCAACTCCAAAACTGTTCTAATAGCATTTTTCTCCGTTTTGGAATATTTAAAAATTAGGAAAATTAAAAGTAGTCCGAAAGAGACACGAGGCCACCACAAGGGTGGAGGGCGCGCCCTACCCCCCTAGGCGTGCCCCTCGTCCTTGTGGCCACCTCGTGTGCCCTCCAGACTCCGTTTTCTTGCATGATACTTCTTTTGGTCGGTAAAAATTCATTATATAACTTCCCTAAGGTTTTGACCACCGTACCATGATGAAATCTCCTATTTTTGTTTTGACCTATTTTTCTGCCAGAGTTTTCAAGGCCAGGCATCATGTCGTCCCCCTCCTCCAACAACACGGGCGACGATGCGTGGCTAATGAAGATAGAGATGAAGAGAGAAGAACTTGGGGAAATCAACGAGGATGATAAAGATCAAGAAGGCCAAGGAAGATCAAGTTCCGGCAGCAGAAGAAGAAGACATTCTTCAACCTCACTACAATCATCTTACTCCAACTGAAATTGAAGCTTTCAAGATCATTGAACTAGTTCTTGTGCAAAACAAGTATCTCACTCGTGAAAATATTCTATTGCAAGAGCACATCACCGCACTCAAGGGCATTATTCGCAAATTGGAGCATCTCCTACGCTCGATGTGCAACAGTACTTCATCAACAACTCCATCATCCCCACCTCCGAAGAAAGAGACATAATTACATGGGTATGGGCACTCCCCTTGGCAACTGCCAAGCTTGGGGGAGGTGCCGCAATATCGTATCACCATCACACCTTTATCTTTATCGTTTTTCCTAGTTAGATCATTTTGGTTATATCTTGATCTGGTAGAATAAAGTATTTAGTATGATCTAGCTTTGAGTTTTGTTTTGATCTATATCTTTGTAATCAAGTTCATGAGTTATATATAATAAAGAGTAGTTTTTAGTTGAGGGCTTTGTTATCTTCTATGATCTTGAGGGAATTAAATAAAATAAATGATAAAAAATATAAAAAAATCATATATTGATCTTATGGATGGTGATGACTTCACATATAAAGAGTATGATGAATAAAAGTTGTTGAGAGTTGACAAACATAGTTTTGGTAATTGTTGCAATTAGTATAGGAAGTAATGAAGAAAGAGAGGCTTCACGTATAAATGTATTATCTTGGACATCTTTTGTAATTGTGAGCACTCATTAAAATATGACATGCTAAAAAGTTGATGTTGGACAAGGAAGACAACATAATAGGTTATGTTTTCTTATATCCGAATAGAAGTTATATTGTCATGGATCATCCAACATGTTAAGCTTGCCTTTCCCTCTCATGCTAGCCAAATTCTTTGTACCAAGTAGAGATACTACAAGATGAACTAGAAATTAGTAGTTTCAACCAGTTACACAAAATAGGTTGTGCTTCCAAACATCCCTAAGCCCAGTTTTGCCATGAGAGTCCACCATACCTACCTATGGATTGAGTAAGATCCATCAAGTAAGTTGTCATCGGTGCAAGCAATAAAAATTGCTCTCTAAATATGTATGATCTATTAGTGTGAATAAAACAAGCTTTATGCAAACTTGTGATACGGAAGAAATAAAAGCGACGAACTGCATAATAAAGGTCCTTATCACAAGCGTCAATATAAAGTGACGTTCTTTTGCATTAAGGTTTTGTGCATCCAACTATAAAAGCGCATGACAACCTCTGCTTCCCTCTGCAAAGGGCCTATCTTTTAATTTTATCTTCTACCCTTATATAAGAGTCATGGTGATCATCACCTTTCCTTTTTACACTTTTTTCTTTGGCAAGCACTATATGTTGGAGAGATCAGGATATATATATATATCCACTCAGATATAGGTTTTCATAAAGTATTATTGTTGACATTACCCTTGAGGTAAAAGGTTGGGAGGCGAAACTATAAGCCCCTATCTTTCTCAGTGTCCGATTGAAACTTTGAACCCATAAGTATGGCGTGAGTGTTAGCAATTGTGAAAGAGTAAATGATAGTTGAGTATGTGGACTTGCTGAAAAGCTCTTATATGATATCTTTTCGATGTTATGATAAATTGCAATTGCTTCAATGACTGAGATCATAGTTTATTAGTTTTCAATGAAGTTTCTGATTCATACTTTACTTTGTGAACGAATGGTTACTTTAGCATAAGAAATTATATGGCATTGTATGTTGTTGTTCTAAAGATGACCATGATGTCCTCATGTCCGTATTTTATTTTATCGACACCTCCATCTCTAAACATGTGGACATATTTTTCGATATTGGCTTTCGCTTGAGGACAAGCAAGGTCTAAGCTTGGGGGAGTTGATACGTCCATTTTGCATCATGCTTTTATATTGATATTTATTGCATTATGGGCTGTTATTACACATCATATCATAATACTTATGCCTTTTCTCTCTTATATTTTGTAAGGTTTACATGAAGAGGGAGAATGCCAACAGCTGAAATTCTAGGCTTGAAAAGGAGCAAGTATTAGAGACCTATTATGTGCAACTCCAAAAGTCCTGAAACTTCATGGAGCATGTTTTTGGAATATATATAAAAAATTGGGCGAAGAAAGTACCAGAGGGGGGCCACCAGCCAGCCACAAGGGTGGAGGGCGCACCCTACCCCCTGGGCGCGCCACCCGAATTTGTGGACCCCCTGGCAGGCCTCCGGTGCCCATCTTCTGCTATATGGTGTGTTTTGACCAGGAAAAAATCAGAAGGAAGCTTTCGGGACGAAGCGTCGCTGTCTCAAGGCGGAACCAGGGTAGAACCAATCTAGGGCTCCTGTGGAGCTGTTATACCGGGGAAACATCCCTCCTAGAGGGGGAAATCGAAGCCATCGTCATCACCAATGATCCTCTCATCGAGAGGGGGTCAATCTCCATCAACATCTTCACCATCACTATCTCCTATCAAACCATAGTTCATCTCTTGTATTCGATCTTGGTCCCAAAACCTCAGATTGGTACATGTGGGTTGCTAGTAGTGTTGATTACTCCTTCTAGTTGATGCTAGTTGGTTTAACTGGTGGAAGATTATATTTTCAGATCCTTAATGATAATTAACACCCCTCTGATCTTGATCATAAATATGTTTTGTGAGTAGTTACGTTTGTTTCCCGAGGACATGGGATAAGTCTTGTTATAAGTAATCATGTGAATTTGGTATTCGTTAGATATTTTGATGAGATGTATGTTGTCTTTCCTCTAGTGTTGTTATGTGAACGTAGACTACATGAAACTTCACCATTATTTGGGCCTAGGGGAAGGCATTGGGAAGTAATAAGTAGATGACGGGTTGCTAGAGTGACAGAAGCTTAAACCCTAGCTTATGCGTTGCTTCGTAAGGGGCTGATTTGGATCCATAAGTTTCATGCTATGGTTAGGTTTACGTTAATTCTTATTTCCTAGTTGCGGCTGATTGCGAGAGGGGTTAATCATAAGTGGGAGGCTTGTCCAAGGAAGGGCATCACCCAAGCACTGGTCCACCCACATATCAAATTATCAAAGTAACGAACGCAAATCATATGAGCATGATGAAAACTAACTTGACAACAATTCCCATGTGTCCGCGGGAGCGCTTTGCTTTATATAAGAGTTCGTCCAGGCTTGTCCTTTGCTACAAAAAGGATTGGGCCACCTTGCTGCACCTTAGTTACTTTATTTACTTGTTACCCGTTATGATTTATCTTATCACAAAGCTATCTGTTATCGATAATTTCAGTGCTCGCAGAGAATACCTTGCGGAAAACCACTTGTCATTTACTTTTGCTCCTTGTTGGGTTCGACACTCTTACTTATTGAAAGGAGTACAATAGATCCCCTATACTTGTGTGTCATCAACGCACTACACACCCACGACTCTGTGGCCACATCCCACGAAGACAAAGTCGCGGGTGATCCACGAACACTTCAGCTCCATGCTCGGGAAGACCACCAAAAGAGACCACACCATTGACTAGGACTCAATCAACCTGCCCACGCTGCACGTGGCTGGCCTCGACAACCCATTCACTGAGGAGGAGGTATGGAATGCGATCAACAAGTCTCCACAGGAGAAATCGCTAGGGCCGAACGGCTTCAACGACGCCTTCTTTTGTGCCTGCTTGCCTGTCATCAAAGCCGATGTTATGGAGGCATTCCACCAATTCTACCACTTAGCAGGGGGTGACATGGCAATGATCAACAACTCAATGGTTGTTCTGCTGCCCAACAAGGACGGGGCAGCGAGGATCACAGACTACAGACCAATCAGCCTAATACACTCGATTGCAAAGCTCATCTCCAAGGTCCTCTCCATCATATTAGCGGTCGTCATCCTCTCCATCATCTCCCCGGCACACGCAGCCTTCCTGAAAATGAAGTGCATCCACGATAGCTTCCTCTTCGTGCAGAACACCATGCGCACTCTCCATCGCCGTAGAACACCAGGTCTATTGATGAAACTAGATATTGCGAAAGCTTTGGCCACGGTATCATGGGAGTACCTACTCGAGCTCCTCCGGAAGCTAGGGTTTAGCATGCGGTGGAACGACTAGGTGGCCCGACTTCTTGCCATGGCCTCCTCGACAGTCTCACCGAACGGCGCAGCAGGTGCACGAATTGTCCATCACCATGGGCTGCAACAGGGCGACCCACTATCTCCATTCCTCTTCATTCTAGCCATAGACCCTCAACAACACCTGATCACGGTGGTGGTCGAGCAACAACTCCTTCAGCGCCTCCCGGGGCACGACCTAAAGCTCACGGTCAGCCTCTATGCCAATGACGCTGTGATATTTATCAACCCAGAATGCCAGGAGGTGACTCCCTTCTACGTATCCTCAATGAATTCGTGCATGCAACTAGGCTCTGCATCAACCCAGCCAAGTCCACGTTCTCGCTAATCCGGTGTTAGGACAAGAACATCCCCGACATGTTGCAGGGGTTTGGCGGCTCGATTGCTCCTTTCCCGATAAAATACCCAGGGTTGCTGGTCTCCACAGGCCGCCTATGCCTCGTGCACCTCTAGTTCATCATTGACAGGATTAAGGCACGTATAGCCAGCTGGAAGGGCAAGTTGTTGTCGCTCGCGGGACGTCAGGTACTCATCATGTGCATGCTTAGCGCAATGCCTACGTTCGCGCTCACTGTCCTGCAGGTCCCGAAGAAGCTGCTTAGAGAGGTAGACAAATGCAGGTGGCAATTCTTGTGGCGGCAAGACAAAGAGATCCCGGGAGCCAACTGCAAAGTTAACTGGCCGGCAGTGTGCTCACTGACGGAGCGCGGGGCCCTGGGCATCCACGAGCTGCAGCGCTTTGGCAGGGCCCTCCGCCTGCGCTGGCAATGGATCGCCTAGCACCACCCAGAGCGGCCATGGATGGGCATGGAGCTGCCCTGCGATGCGGACGACAGGGCTCGGTTCACTGCTCGAGCCCTCGACCAACGTGGCCATCGGCGACGGGCATTGGCCTAGTTCTGGCACTCCGCCTGGATTGGCTAAGGAAGGCTAGCACAACAATTCCCATTTCTCTTCAGGCACTTAAAGAGGAAGAATAGATCAGTTTGGGACACACTTAGAGAAGACACATGGATTAAGGACATCACCCACGGCAACCCCCAACAGCTGCTTCAGGAGTTCATGGCCATGCACCGAGCATTGAGGGGGTGGACGAGACCCTACTAAAAGGCACGCCGGACACACTGATCTGGACCAGAGAGTGCTCAGGGTGGTACTCGGCCAAATCAGCCTATCTGGCGCAATTCCAGGGGCGGACGGCAACATGCTTCGACCAATTCATCTGGAAAGTGTGGCCTGAAGGAAATATGCCTTAGAAGCAATAATAAAGTTGTTATTTTGTATTTCCTTATTCATGATAAATATTTATTATTCATGTTAGAATTGTATTGATCGAAAACGTTAATACATGTGTGAATACATAAACAAACAACATGTCCCTAGTGAGCCTCTACTAGACTAGCTTGTTGATCAAAGATGGTTAGGTTTTCCTAACCATGGACATGAGTTGTCATTTGATAATGGGATCACATCATTAGGAGAATGATTTGATGGACAAGACCTATCTGTTAGCTTAGCATAATGATCGTTTAGTTTTATTGCTATTGCTTTCTTCATGTCAAATACATATTCCTTCGACTATGAGATTATGCAACTCCCGGGTACCAGAGGAATGCCTTGTGTGCTATCAAACATCACAACATAACTGGGTGATTATAAAGATGTTCTATAGGTATCTCCGAAGGTGTTTGTTGAGTTGGCATAGTTCGAGATTAGGATTTTTCACTCTGAGTATCGGAGAGGTATCTCTGGGCCCTCTCGGTAATACACATCATAAGCTTGCAAGCAAACGACTAAGGAGTTAGTCATGAGGTGATGTATTATGGAACGAGTAAAGAGACTTGCCGGTAACGAGATTGAACTACGTATGAAGATACCGATGATCGAATCTCGGGCAAGTAACATACCAATGAACAAAGGGAATTACGTATGTTGTCATAATGGTTCGACCGATAAAGATCTTTGTAGAATATGTAGGAGCCAATATGGGCACCCAGGTTCTGCTCTTGGTTATTGACCAGAGAGGTGTCTCGGTCATGTCTACATTGTTGTCAGATTCAGGGCTCTGCAGACCCACGAAAGGTTCGAACTCAGGGGCATGTGCGAAGAACTCAATCTCCTCGGCCTACCAACTCGTTGCTCTCATAGCCTAGCTCGATGAACAGGAAAGGAAAGAGACACACCAGTTTACCTAGATTCGGGCCACCTTGCGGTATAAAACCCTACTCTGCTTTGTGGTGGATTAGCCTCGAGGTGGGCAGAGGATGAACTAGTAGACAGGAAGAACTACCTCAAGAGGTATGTTCTTGGGTGTGGTGTGAGTGTCGTGGTACTAAGTCTGACAGTAAGAGTAGGGGGTATGTATGAGGAGGAAATATCCTAACTACGGTGAGGTTGTACACAAGAGTTTACGAGTTCAGGCCCCTCTCGGAGGAGGTAAAATCCCTACGTCTCGGTGCCCTGAGGTTGTCGACTGAAATATGGGTGTTTGTGTGTTACAGGGGGTGCGAACCCTTGTGCGGTGGAGGGGGGTGGCTTATATAGAGTGCGCCAGGACCCCAGCCAGCCCATGTTACAAGGGGTTCAATGTACATTAAGATAGGGTGTTACTAATAACGCTAGCAATAAAGGACTATAAATGATCTTTAAGCCTACAAAGTGATTGCCTGACCGTTGCCGTCCCGAGTGACGTTAGCCCTTCTTTACCCCGAGTGATTTCTTGTATCGTCGAGTGACTTATTCTCTTGGTCGAATGGAATTGGGATATCCGAGTGAGGTTGAAGGTCGATTGGATGGCACTCTTTGATAACTCTGTTGGTTTCTCTTCTTGTGCTTTGAATGCCTTTGACTCTAGGGTAGTGTCCTTGGGTAGGGTGTCTAGATCAGGCCTATGACCCTACCATAGGTACATGTCATTGTCATTAGCCCCCGAATGGATTAAGGTCTGAGTGAAGAAGGAGCTGAAGCTGAGTTTGACCCGATCCCTCACTTCTGAGGGTATTACATCTGGATTTGCAAATCATGCTAAAGCTTCGGTCTTGTTTCAGTCGCCTTGATCGATTCAGAAGCCGTCGAGTGAACTTATCCGTCAAACTTCAAGTGTTGATATGGTGCGCAACTTCCGGCGTGATTGATTGCTCAGCAGTTCCCGGATCTCACGGGATTCAAAATTTTGGGGAAGCGCGCGGGACGGGGCATGCTACAGTAAACGGAGTGGATAGAAAGAAGCATCTCGATTCTCGTGCCACCTTTTTTGCCACATATCCGGCGGGCGACTGTTGTGGAATTTGACAAGATCTCTTAGGCCCACGAGTCAGTCACTCGAAAACATCCTAATATAAGGCGTCAAAGCCGATGTGTTGCACAGTGCGCTCTATTCTCCTCCTTCTTCATCCGCCTCTCCACCTCGTCCTCCCCCATTCTCGACGCCGCTGCTCTGCCCGTGCGCAGTTCGTCGCGATGGGAAAGGACAAGACAGCGGACCTGGAGCGCGCGAAGAAGGCGATGGCGGCTCCAAAAGGAAAGGAGACGAGTCGGGGGTCATCATCGAGGTCCGGTATGCCACCTGGTTGGATCCAGGGGGACTGGGTCCGCTCTGCAATCCGGAATGAGGATTTGGAGGACATGGCCAGCGGGGGCCTAATCGCTCGTGGATCTTGGAGGGTGCCAGGGACCGAGACTGAGCTTCAACCATAGGAGGGTGAGTGTGTTCTCCTTGCCACTCACGTCGACCGTGGTTTCAGTCTACCTTCGCATCCTTTCTTCCGAGGGTTCTTGAACTTTTTTGGTGCCCAACTTCATCGTTTCTCCCCCAACACAATCACATACCTTGCTGCCTACATCTCTCTATGCGAAAACTTCTTGGGTTGTCGACCGCACTGGGTCTGTTCAAGCACATCTTTACCTTCCGCTCTCAGACTGTGAAGAAGGCCAATCCGAGTGATGAGAGGACGCACGTAGTCCAAATGTGTGGGGGGTTAGGGATTCATACTAGGGGTAGGAGTACTTTCCCAGCCATGACCCTTCCCGACTCAGTTAGAGGGTGGCAGTCGACCTGGTTCTACTGCCGAGACGTTTCGACTCCCGATCAATCGACCGGCCTTCCCCCCTTCACCATGGACTGAGTCAGTCAACCCTCTTAGCTTACCGTGACTCTAGTAGAGAAGGAAGAGGTGTCGATGTTAGTCGACCGAGTAGTCCAACTGGTGCGTGACTGGCATGGATTTGTTGGAGGTGTTTCTCAGCAGACGCACCCAGCCTCTTCAAGCCCGTGATCGTCAAATGTGTAAGTACTCATGCGCTAAAGACACCGCTCGGGTCGACCCAGAGGAAGTTTCCGAGGAGACGGTGGAGCAGTGGCCGCGAAGTATCACTGGCAACAAAGACAACCCCAGGGGGTCCAGGAGAGTCGTCCCCTTCAGCGCCGAAAATGAGCCGGAAAAGGTCTGACCTTTGCTTCCAAGTGTATCCTTGTTCTGATTTGTGACAATATTTGAGACTGATGGATGCATGTTTGACTCTTTGCCTTCCAGACTTATACTGAGTTGTACTCGATGCCGAACGGGGAGCAAACCCAGGAGGGAATGGAAAGCACGGACGAAAGCCGTGAGTGGCAGTCCCCTGATGACCATGAAGACGACAGCGATGACTCGGGCGGCAACGAGGAGGTCAAGTCACCACCTCATTCGGAGCATCAATCCAAGCAATCTCAGGATCCTGCGGGGAGCGTGGCAATGCAGTGCCTCTCAAATCCCAAGAGCACAAGTGCACTCGGACTTTGTCTCCGGTGCCGACTGAGAAGGCCGCCAAGCAGCTTAGGACTGCTCCTTCAAAACCTCGGAAGGCTTTACACAAGATCAAAGTGGATGTTCCCATCACCTCTGCATAAGTATTTTACCTTCTTTTTCCCTTTCTCGCGTTGTTTGGGAGCTTTTGCATGTTTGTCGACTCATTCTAGTGCGTAAATGAGTGAGTTCTAACGCTTTCATCGCTGCTACTTCCGTGACTTCCATGGACATCGACAAGCACCAAGACGATGAGGAGACTGAGGACGCGACCACTTCCAAAGCAGGTACAAGCCCACCACTTTTCTCTTATTTTGTCAACTAGTACTGCCAATCGACTAAGCTCTAACTGTAGAGTCCTTTGCAACACCATCGGATGTCATTGATCTTCCGGGCGATGATGAAGACGTGCCTCAGTAGATCACGGGAAGAAAGAGCAGGACCTTGAGCAGGAGGGTGCCCACGAGCAAGGTGTCTCAGTCGACACTGGTGCCAGAACCATGACTCAGCAATCAGGAGACCCAGCTCTAGCTTCTGTTTCTTTCGCTGATCCCTTGTCGAGTGATCGTCCTTCGGTGTCGACTTCCCAAGACTTTGCTCTGACCGTGCAACTTCATACATCAGATCCCTTGGCTGCTCCAACTGTTCCGCAAGCTCTACTCTTCGTCACCCCTCATGTCCCGGAGGACCAGGTGAATGCTACCAAGGAAGCTATACGCCAGGCAGGCCTTATGATGGAGTAGATGAAGGTGGCGCGCGAGGCCAGTCAAGCTGCTTATGATGCCACCTCAGCTCTCCGATCCAATGTCCAGGTTGGTTGCCTTGTGACTGATCTTTATCTTGACGCCAGTTCTATTAGGATATGCTACCCGGAAACTGTTGTGTTTTGGAACCTTTAATGTGCATCTATCATGAAACTGCATCTTGCATATGTACACCCACTGGGTGTTTCAACTTTTGCTGAGTTGTTTTTCAACTTGGGTCGACTAGGGTGCGTCGAGTGTACCTTTGAACCAGTGGGGGCACGCAGAATGCACCCACTAGGTGTAGTCCCCGAGGCCGTCGTCGAATGGTTGGTTCAGCGGGGGTCTTGTCAAAAAATGTCTCTTTACTGTTTTTCCACTCGGTCTAGACAGGTCGTGCCAAGTGGAATCCGGACTAGTGGGGGCACACAGAGTGCACCCACTGGGTGTAGTCCCCAAGACTGCAGTTGACTACAAGCAGTCAGTGGTGGTCTGAGAATAAGTATTGCCTCTCTTTTTTTTGACTGGACGGACCATGCTGATTGAAAAGTCGAACCAGTGCGGGCATGCTAAGTGCACCCACTGGGTGTAGTCCCCGAGACTACTATTGAATGTTTGATTCGGCAGTAGTCTTAGAACTCTTTTTGCTGTAATGATGTGAACTTGTATCTTATCGCTCAGAAGCGATCGATCTTTGTCGTTCCACTGTCGACTGCAGAAATCTTGTGCATTCGGGGCTTAGTTCGCTGAACTAGAGCAGAAGCAAATTCAGCTCAGCCTTGATCTGGAACTGGCTAAGCAAAATCTTCGGAAGGCCAAGGATGAAGCAGCTGCTATGGGAGGTAACCACTTGTCGACTGTTTTCTTTGCCAGCTTTTACTTTTCGCCTTTTGAACCGAGTGGCTCCACTCGAACAGATGTGCATAGTGAAAACAGACAACTCCAAGCTCGTCTGAAGAGTGTTATTTCTTTAGACAAAATTAAGAAGGCTCTGGAGCAGAAAGGACCTTGACCTTGCCGCGGCTTAGAAGATGGCACGGGAGAAAACTGAACTTGCTGACAAGAAGTTGGCTTCAGTCAGCATGTTAGAAGAAGAAAACACCAAGCTGAAGACTGTCGTCGCCGAAGCCAACAAAGAAGTCATGCAGCTGAAGAAGGACAAGGTGGTTCTGAATGACAAAGTTAGAAATCTCGCTCGGAAGAGAGGCGAACTGGAGATTTATCTGGGAGAACTTGCCAAGAAGCTATTTCTTATGCTTGAAGGTACTTTCCCTTGTCCGACTGATTTGCCGCTGTCGACTCTTCATGTAGCTGTCGACTCATCAATTTTCTGTGTGTGCAGAATTCTATCAAAACTTTGAGGAAGAGACCGGGCAGATTGAGACAGAGCTGGACTCCATAAACTCCCCCATCAAGGATGAAGCTGCAATGAACGTGTTGCGACTGGAATCTCGCCTCGCCAGTGTCACCAATTATCTGGCCTGACTAAAGGTGGCGGTATCACGGATCGACGCAGAGCTCTGGCCGAGGGAGACATTCCAGAATGACCTCGAGTCTCTAATGACTCGACTCAACGAGATCCCCGGTCGAGTGCATGCGTGGAAGAAGTCATCTGCTCGGTGCGGTGCTGACGTAGCTCTGTCTCTGGCCCGTGTCCATTGCAAGGAGGTCAAAGAATAAAAGCTCGTGGCCCTCAAGGTTGCCAATACCAAGAGACACAACGTCCAGTCCTTCATGGAAACCTTCCTCGACGCTGTGACTCGTATTGCTGATGGAATCGATCTGGACGAGTTTGTCGAGCCAGCTAGCCCTCCTCCTGCCAAGTGAACAAACTTTAAGCCTCACTTTTATTTGCCTCGGGATGCCGAGTGATTTTGTAATCATTAAACTCCTTCGGGCTTGATGCCCGAGTACTGCCGTTCGAGGTTCCGAACCTTGCTGGATTTAACCGAATTTGATTTTCTCTTGAATATGGTTTCTTTGCTTCTACCATTTGCCGAATTGACTCCGAGGCCATTGTACTTGCAGCTCTGACGAGAAGGTTATGGACACGAGCACCAAGTGGTACGCATGACCTGCACCTCGTCGCCCTGACGTATCAGGATGGAGCGAACATTGTATTTGTGATGAAGCTCCGATGTGAGGTTCGTGCACGTGAGCTCTAGGTGCCGCACACGACCTGCACCTCATCGTCCTTGCGGATCAAGATGGAGCGTACATTCTTCTTGTGACACAGCTCCGTCAAGGGGGTCATGAGCAAGAGCACTACGTGCTGCACACGACCTGCACCTCGTCGTCCTTGCAGATCGGGATGGAGCGGACTCCACTCGGAGCAGTTTTTAACTTAGGAGAATCCGGTTCGCAACTAAGCCTCCGAGTGAGAGGATTGCTCTTCACTCAGAGGATTTTTTAACTTAGGCGATTACAGGGTCGCGGCTAATCCCCCGAGTGAGAGGATCACTCTTCACTCGGAGTAGTTGTTAACTTAGGCGATTACGGGGTCGCAGCTAAGCTCCTGAGTGAGAGGATTGCTTTTCACTCGGAGGATTATTTAACTTAGGCGATTACGGGGTCGCAGCTAAGTCCCCGAGTGAGAGGATTGCTCTTCACTTGGAGGATTTTTTTAACTTAGGCGATTTCGGGGTCGCAGCTAAGTCCCCGAGTGAGAGGATCGCTCTTCACTCGGAGTAGTTTTTAACTTAGGCAATTATGGGGTCGCAGCTAAGCCTCCGAGTGAGAGGATCGCTCTTCACTCGGAGGATTTTTCAACTTAGGCGAGTACGTGGTCGCAGCTAAGCCCCCGAGCGAGATGACTGCTCTTTACTCGGAGGATTTTTTTAACTTAGGCGAGTACATGGTCGTAGCTAAGCCCCCGAGTGAGAGGATTGCTCTTCACTCGGAGGATTTTTCAACTTAGGCGATTACGGGGTCGTAGCTAAGCCCTCGAGTGAGAGGATTGCTCTTCACTAAGAGGATTTTTCAACTTAGGTGATTACGGGGTCGCAGCTAAGCCCCTGAGTGAGAGGATTGCTCTTCACTCGGAGGATTTTTTAACTTAGGCGAGTACGGGGTCGTAGCTAAGTTCCTGAGTGAGAGGATTGCTCTTCACTCGGAGGATTTTTTAACTTAGGCGAGTACGGAGTCACAGCTAAGTCCCCGAGTGGGAGGATCCCTCTTCACTCAGAGTAGTTTTTTAACTTAGGCGAATCGGGTTCGTAGCTAAGCCCCCGAGTGGGAGGATTGCTCTCCACTCGGAGCGGTTTTTTAACTTAGGCGAATCGGGTTTGCAGCTAAGCCCCCAAGTGGCAGGATTGTTGTACACTCGGAGTGTTTTTTTAACTTAGGCGAATCAGGTTCGCAGCTAAGCCACCCACTGGGGGATTTGAACACATATGTTTGGAACAATCATTTAAGATACTGCAAAAATCTTGTCGTTGATAAGCAAACCGAATGATTCTTATTACAACACGTCGACTCGAGTGTATAGGTATAAAAACAACGGAGTAGATCCGCATTCCACGAGCGTG
Source organism: Triticum urartu (assembly GCF_003073215.2). Classification (NCBI taxonomy): domain Eukaryota; kingdom Viridiplantae; phylum Streptophyta; class Magnoliopsida; order Poales; family Poaceae; genus Triticum; species Triticum urartu. The sequence continues at coordinate 17,302 of NW_024111000.1, forward strand.
GCTCGTCTTTCTTCGTGGCTACATTGTAGAGGTGATATGCCCCATTGTGGAGCAAGCTTGTGAGGTCGTTTCTCGGAGTACAAGATCTCCTTCTTGGAACACTCGACCTATGACATTGTGGGCATGGAATCGACGCAAGTCTTGCTGATAGATGGTCGACCTGATCAAAGCCATCTCGCGTTCTTCCTCCAAAAGATCAACTGCGTCTTGGCGTGCTTGTTCAGCTTCAGCTTCTGAGAAAAGTTCTACTCGGGGAGCGTTGTGCAATAAGTCACTCGGAAGCACAGCTTTGGCGCCATACACCATGAACAAAGGGGTTTGGTCAGTCGACCAGTTTGGAGTTGTTCTCAGTCCCCATAAGACAGACGGCAATTCAGTTACCCAAGCTCCAGCGGCATGCTTGAGGTCGCGCATCAATCTGGGTTTCAGCCCTTGAAGTATAAAGACATTGGCCCTTTCTGCCTATCCATTCGACTATGGATGAGCAACAGATGCGTAGTCCACCCGAGTGCCTTGGGAAGCGCAGAATGCTCTGAACTCATTAGAATCAAAGTTGGAGCCATTATTTGTGATATACCGTGAGGTACTCCATATCTGAAAATTAGTTCTCTGATGAAACTGATGGCAGTGCTTGAATCAAGATACTTGATAGGCTTGGCTTCGATCCATTTAGTGAACTTGTCGACCACTACAAGCAAATGAGTGAAACCACTTCTGCCGGTCTTAAAGGGTCCGACCATATCCAACCCCCAAACGGCCAGACGAGTGGAAGAGTCTTCAAGGCGGATGTAGGCTTGTGAGACATGTTTGAGTAGAACTGACAGCCCTCACACTTGTCGACTATATCTTTTTCCATCTCATTTGCTCGTGGCCAGTAGAATCCTGCTTGATATGCTTTGGCCACGATGGTCCGACAAGACGCATGGTGACCACAGGTCCCCGAGTGGATATCATTGAGAATCATTCGACCTTCTTCTGGTGTAATACACCGCTGAGCAACTCCAGTAACACTCTCTCTGTAGAGCTGTCCACCTATCACGATAAAGCTTTGGATCGACGGTGTAGCGACCAGACCTCAAACAGTCTGATCTTTGTGCTCCGGTGTCATCCCTGGATCAGTAATGTTGACACCACATAGTACTCGGAGGATTTATAATAGAGTAGCAATCACACAATTATTACATCGAGTGTCTCAATAGAGAACTTATTACAATAAATATGGCTTAAGGCCATCTAATAACGATAACAGCGGAAGGCTTGGAAGATAAGTGAGTCCATCAACTCCAACGGCATCACTGAGTACAGAACCACGACCTAAAAACTCCTTAATCGTCGTCTGAAAAGTCTGCAATATTAACGTTGCAGCCCGAAATGGGTCAGCACATGGAATATGCTGGCAATGTAACACATAGAGAGTAATGGAATGAAACAGCTATACTATATGCATATTTGGCTGGTGGAAAGCTCTATGGTTACAGTTTTGCGTAAAGCCAATTTTTCCCTACTACTAACTATCATGGTAGTTGTTAAACATTGAGAATGGTTGACAACATTCTCAATCCCAATTAAAAATATCATTAACAAAACCCAACAAACTTAATTTAGAGTAACATGTTGAGATTCACATGAAAATCCAAGTACTAGATACTCAAGATGTCCATAACCAGGGACACGGCTAACCATGATTATTACACCTACTTTCCCGTACATTTGCTAGTCTACCCTGTAAGAGTTCGCACGACTTAATCAACTATGCCAGAGCCCATAATGGCTTGTGGCTGCACACGGAAGTTTCTAGTATGAAAAATCTCATGATCCCTTTGAGCCTGGGTGGCGGTCCAAAAGAAACAGGCAATCCTAGAATACCCAGGTACCTCAATCCACCCAGATGTGTATTTAAGTTGCCACCCTAGATAAACCATTAATTAACAAACTCACATATGTCATCGATATCAGTCACCCAATCCACGTCTACTAGCATAGCATGGCATAATGGCAAACGTAGAAGTAACTCCCAAAGGTTTGATAATAAAACAGGTGATAGGTACTATCTCAACTACTTCCCATCCCACAATTTAATTAGATCCTAATCATGCAATGTGTGAGGGTTGAT
>NW_024111001.1:0-8155 GCF_003073215.2 Triticum urartu
ACAAGATGGGGTTTATATCATATTGCATGAGTTTATCCCTCTACATCATGTCATCTTACTTAAAGCGTTACTCTGTTCTTATGAACTTAATACTCTAGATGCATGCTGGATAGCGGTCGATGTGTGGAGTAATAGTAGTAGATGCAGGCAGGAGTCGGTCTACTTGTCTCGGACGTGATGCCATCATACCTAGATATTCTCATAACTATGGTCAATTCTATCAATTGCTCAATAGTAATTTGTTCACCCACCATAATACTTATGCTCTTGAGAGAAGCCACTAGTGAAACCTATGGCCCCCGGGTCTATTTTCCATCATATTAATCTTTCAACACTTAGTTATTTTTATTGCCTTTTATTTTACTTTGCATCTTTGTCATAGAAATACCAAAAATATTATCTTATCATATCTATCAGATCTCACTCTCGTAAGTGATCGTGAAGGGATTGACAAACCCTTTATCGTGTTGGTTGCGAGGATTTATTTATTTGTGTAGGTGCGAGGGACTCGTGCATGGTCTCCTACTGGATTGATACCTTGGTTCTAAAAAACTGAGGGAAATACTTACGCTGCTTTACTGCATCACCCTTTCCTCTTCAAGGGAAAACCAACACAGTGCTCAAGAGGTAGCATACCTTGGTTCTCAAAAACTGAGGGAAATACTTACCTACTTTGCTGCATCACCCTTTCCTCATCAAGGGAAACCAACACATGCTCAAGAGGTAGGAAGAAGGATTTCTGGCGCCGTTGCCGGGGAGATCTACGCACAAGTCAAGACATACCAAGTACCCATCACAAACTCTTCTGCCTCGTATTACATTATTTGCCATTTTCCTCTCATTTTCCACTCCCCCACTTTACCCTTGTCATTTTATTCTCCCTTTTCCGTCCGCTCTTTTCGCTTGCCTCTTGTGTGTCCGTGTGTTAGATCGTTTATTTCGCTTCCATGGCTAGCTCTTTCTCCCTTCCTTCGTCTCCTGATTTTGAAGTCCTTCACTTCAAACAAAGACAAGGAGAAAACTTAAAAGATGCTTGGTATAGGATGGTAGAATGTTATCATAGTTGCACTATAGAGGGAGATTTCAAGATTTTACTTTACAATTTTTATGTTGGGCTACCCATATCCCATAAACAACTCCTTGATTTTGCCGTCAAAGGGAATTTTATTGAAGTTGATCCTAGTATTGCTTATCAAATTGTAGAGAGGATAGTAGGAGTACTTCCCCCTCAAGAGGGACTTCACCTTACTCAAGAAGGAACCCAAATCTTAGAGAAATTGTGCGAATTGTTGAATCTCTTAAAAATATTGGTGGGAATCTCAACTGCATGAATACATTGATTACACTTTGCAGTAAGCAGTTGGATACTCTAGATCTAAAGATCTCCGAGCATGAAGGAAAACGTAAGGAACCTCCTGGATCCGAGCATAACTCCATTAAAAAGATACATACCAAAGATGACAATACCTAGATCTATTCTTGTTTTTATGCCTAGCTAGGGGCGTTAAACGATAGCGCTTGTTGGGAGGAAACCCAATTTTATTTTTGTTCCTTGCTTTTTGTTCCTGTTTAGTAATAAATAATTCATCTAGATTCTTTTTAGATGTGGTTTTATGTTTTAATTAGTGTTTGTGCCAAGAAGAACCAATAGGATCTTCTTGGGTGATAGTTGTTTGATCTTGCTGAAAAGGACCGAAACTTTGCGCTCACGAAAATAATTGTTAAAATTCACCAGAACGTGATAAAATACCAATTATTTTTGCATTAGATCACGATACAAATTACCCAGATTTTCTTAGTTTTGAAGAAGTTTTGGAGTTCCATAATTATTCGAACAAATCAAATTAAACAGCCTGTTCTGTTCTTGACAGATTCTGTTTTTCGTGTGTTGTTTTCTTATTTTGATAAATCTATGGCTAGTATCGGGGGGTATGAACCAGAGAGAAGTTGGAATACAATAGGTTTAACACCAATATAAATAAATAATGAGTTCATTACAGTACCTTAAGGTGGTGATTTGTTTTCTTATACTAACGGAGCTCATGAGATTTTCTGTTTGAGTTTTGTGTTGTGAAGTTTTCAAGTTTTTGGGTAAAGATTTGATGGATTTTGGAATAAGGAGTGGAAAAAGCCTAAGCTTGGGGATTCCCAAGGCATCCCAAGGTAAAATTCAAGGACAACCAAAAGCCTAAGCTTGGGGATGCCCCGGAAGGCATCCCCTCTTTCGTCTTTGTCTATCGGTAATTTTACTCGAGGCTATATTTTTATTCACCACATGATATGTGTTTTTCTAGGAGCGTCTTGTATGATTTGAGTCTTTGCCTTCTAGTTTACCACAATCATCCTTGCTGTACACACCTTTTGAGAGAGACACACATGAATCGGAATTTATTAAAATACTCTATGTGCTTCACTTATATCTTTTGAGCAAGATAATTTTGCTCTAGTGCTTCACTTATACCTTTTTAGAGCACAATGGTGGTTTTATTTTATGGGATTTTTATTTCTGTGCCCCTGGTTCCTTAGCTCTACTCATTCATCCCCACTTTGTTAACTTTTGCTCACTTTTCCCCACTCCCTTGCCCGAAACCCTCAGAACAGGTTATAACGGACGTTGCCGTCGAGTTAATGCCTTTGACCGTTAGTTGATGAGTGGGGCTGCGTATACGTGGGCGCATGCAAAACCGCGATCGTGGGGTAGCATGTGTCCATGGACATGCCCGAAACGTCCCATCATATAAAGAGGGCAACCACCTCCATCGCCCCTACCATTTCCCCCCAAATCCCCTCCCTGCCACATCGTCTTCCTCTCCCCCACCGGCGTCGTCTCGCTCCTCCACTGCCTCCACCGCACCGTCTCGCTCTCCCCCACCGCATCCTCTTCCTCACCTTCATCGCCTCCATCTGTCAGATGGCCGACGCTCGTGGCGACAGCGGTGCAGCGGCCGGAGATGTGGTGGAGCTATAGGGTCCAAGCGCGGTGACCGCGGATGTCGGCGGCATCCACGGCGGTGCGGGGAAACTCGCAACCACCGCGGATGTGGCGGGCTCCACCTCATCGCTGCAGAAGGTGAAGGCATCAAGCGGCGCAGTCCATCCAGATGCCCTCGTTGCGCCGCCTGCCGTGGAGGAGCAGGTATTTGCACTTGCTTAGCTTGTAGAGTTAATTGCTCCCTAGTTGTGATCCATAGATGGTTAGAGTAGTTGGTTTGACGGATGGGCCGGGGTTTTCTGTATGGTATGGGTTGGGGGGACGGGGGTTTTTGGACTAGGGTTTATTGGATAAATTCGTTGCAAAAATGCTATGTTGTGAACTATGATTTTAGGTGCTACAATGATTGGGGTTTTAGATTTGTTTTTAGATTTGGATAAATTCGTTGCAAAAATGCTAGATGTTGTGAACATATTGGGTTTTTTAATGCTATGATGCTTATTAGATTTGTTTTTAGTGCTCACAGATTGGGGTTTTTAATGCTACTCAGATTCGTTGCCTTAGATTGGTCCCCTATTAGATTTGTTTTGAATGCTACTGTGATTGGGGTTTTGAATGTCATAGGCCCAAATGGAATCCATTGATTAAGAAGTTATTTGATTCATTAGTATATAAATTTGTCCACAATATGTAGTTATATTAGCTCTGTTCTTCAATGTGTGTGCATGACCAATGATCAATGTGTTATTTGAATGTCATATTGGGGTTTTTTTTGATCAATGTGTGTACAAATCTAATACATTGATATACTAGTGATGTGGTTTTTGGATGCATAGAGCTAAGGGGCACAGAAATAAAAAACCCCACTTCTAAAACATTTCTGATATTGGGAGTATATTAGCCCTATGATCAATGTGTCATGTGTGCATATCTAAATTTTCAATTGGCTACTAGTCAGGAGGATGATGGTTGGGGGGGACAGGAAGTTGGCTGACTACGACCCGTACGAGGGGGCGTTTAGTGACGATTCTAAATATGAGGTAAGCCTATCCCTTGTTCATTTAGTTCCTTTGACATGGTGCATATGAATCTATAATGTATTAATGCAACTCATTCATGTGTGTAGTATGATTCTGGAGATGATGTGTACAAGGGCAACATCGCGTCCTTCACAGCCAAGGAGATGGAGAAGATCAAGGCCAAGGGAGTTGCTTCCTTCTACAACCGCAAGTTCAAGAAGTGGCACTGCCCCTACTGCACCACCAAGCCAAAGCCCAAGGATGGCCGCTTCGATCACCTTCTGTCTCATACAGAGGATGTATCGATCCGCGGGGAGGACTACATGATTAGGGGGCAACATGCTGCACTCGTGAAGGCCCTGACTCCGGCATGAAGTGATGTGATGATGTGATTCTGTGATGGTGTGATGCTGTGAAATGAATCTTAATCTTTTGGGTACTTTAGGTCTGGTTACTTTTGGTAAACTTAATGTGGCTGTTTATGGTGTGAACTGAATCTATGGTGATGCTAGTAATGTATTCTATCTATATTTGTCTGTCCTTATATTTGCCTGTGGTGTATGGTTAGTTCTGTTTAGATGTTGTGAATTATGGTGTGAACTAAATCTATGGTGATCACACATGTTGTTTCAGTGTTGCTTCACTGATCAGACATGTTGTTTCAGTGTTGCTTCACTGATCACACATGTTGTTTCAGTGTTGCTTCACTAATCACACATGTTATTGGTCTCATGTTTATTAATCAAATCAAATGCATGCTTTTTCCCACTAGCAAATTATCTATGTATGTTTGTGTAAATTCAAGAAAATGCAAAAAAAAAACTTGCCAAACTATCTATGTTTGTGTAGGAGATCATGTGTGCAAAATTTGAGGTGATTTAGAGGAGGTCACAAAAATTTGAATTTGAGAAATATGCTCCAAATGAGCTCCCAGGCTAGGGTAAACAGCCCATTTGTAATCAAGTTTGTTTGGACCTACTCTAAATGAGCCAAATGTTTTGTATTAACACCTATTCAATCTATATAGTGTAGATTCGAAGTCTCACTATTTTTTGAATTAATCTTCATATTTTTACATTTTCTTTTGAAAAATATGCTTTAATATAAAAACTATTAAAAAACACGTTTAAAATATGAAAATGTAAAACTAAGTTTAGATCCTTCTTATTCACTTTGAAATAAAGCTTTGGTGATTTTTTGATTTTTTTAAATTTTTCAAAAACAGAAGGTAACCCTACCTCATCTCCTTGAACTCTATGAAATCTTGTAGGTGATAGCTCATATGTGTGAAGGTTTTCTCATGAAAATGACCATAGACTAAGTTTATGATTTTTGGTTGCTAACATGTCACATAAGACAACATTATGGGCGGGTTTCATATTTTTTTTGATTTTTCTAAAATTAATGGTGCTCATTTGACCTCGATCGTGCCAGCTAGGGTTTTTTTCATGAAAATGACCATAGACCAAGTTTATTATTTTTCCTCGTTAGTGTGTATTATAAAACAAAGGACGATGAAGGTTTCATATTTTTTGATTTTTTTATTAGTTATGCTCAGTCAAAGCTTTCATAACCCCGTTGACCAGCTCAAAACCCCTTTAAACCCCGCGTGGGTTTTGCCTAACCCTAGCTTCGAACGTCAGCCGTCCGATCATACCCTGGCGCCAAGCGACATCCCTTGGATGTGGTCTTCTAGAAGGAATTCGGTGGGTAGGCTGCGTGCAGGCTCCGGGCCGTTGGATCACAAGGACGGCTCCGCATCGTTGGATCGTGGGGGCGATCCGCGAGAGGCGATGTTGTTGGTTGTGTTCGGCTGCTCGCCCACCACCGACACCTCGAAAAAAACGGTGGTTTTGGGCCCAAAAGGAAACCAAGCTCTAGTTGGGCCGTCGAATCGTGTCGTTTTTTTTGTGAACGTGCTGGCTCTATTTTTTGTGAACGTGTTGGCTCTGTTTTTTCGCATCGTTTGAAATTACACAACGATTGACATTGCATAGAAAATTTAGTTCTTTTTGTTCTATACAAATGTAAAATGACCAAATTTATAAGGGCTAAATTTATTTTTATCATGCAAAATGGCCACAAACTATTAAAAAATGGGTCATTTTGCATTTGTTCATATAATATAGGGTTTGACCATGGATTCCCACGCGTGAAATTAGCTTCTTTTTCTTCTTCTTTTCAAACCACCGTTTCCCATGCGTGTACACTCCCGATGCTGCGGTGGGTTTGTAAACGGGCTACTAACTTCACATTTGATCCCGTTATTGCCACAGCCAAATAACACGTAGCACTACGGCTATTTAAGCCACCCTCTTCCTATGCCATCCCTCATCCATCTGCCCTTCTTGCTCTTTGACCCATTCTCCATCTTCTGCACATCCCTCAGCCATGCAGTACACCGGACCAACCTACCGCTACCCACCCACCGTGCCGGAGAGGCTCTACCCTACCGGCATGTACGTTGATCGCACACTACGTGTGTGGGCGATATCAAGGATGAGGACCGCAAGGAACTTCACTGAGTTCTTCCTCGCGCCCGGCTACCACCACCTCCCGAGGGGATCTCGAACGATGTTCCGCGTCGAGGACGTCATCCAAAACCGGGTTGTGGTTGCTCTCCTTGCCCACTTCACCAACACATTCGATGCCTTCTACCTCCTCGGCCGGGTGTTTTGGTGTGGCTCCGAGTTCATCGCTTTCACGACCCACAACAGGTTCACGGAGTACAAGAACATCTTTTCCACCGTGACGCGCATGCACACTCTTCCGTATGAAGGAAATATTCCCTAGAGGCAATAATAAAGTTTTTATTTATATTTCCTTATATCATGATAAATGTTTATTATTCATGCTAGAATTGTATTAATCAGAAACTTAGTACATGTGTGAATACATAGACAAACATAGTGTCACTAGTATGCCTCTACTTGACTAGCTCGTTGAATCAAAGATGGTTAAGTTTCCTAGCCATAGGCATGAGTTGTTATTTGATTAACGGGATCACATCATTAGAGAATGATGTGATTGACTTGACCCATTCCGTTAGCTTAGCACTTGATCGTTTAGTATATTGCTATTGCTTTCTTCATGACTTATACATGTTCCTATGACTATGAGACTATGCAACTCCCGAATACCGGAGGAACACTTTGTGTGCTACCAAATGTCACAACATAACTTGGTGATTATAAAGGTGCTTTACAGGTGTCTCCGATGGTACTTGTTGAGTTGGCGTAGATCAAGATTAGGATTTGTCACTCCGATTGTCGGAGAGGTATCTCTGGGCCCTCTCGGTAATGCACATCACAGCCTTGCAAGCAATGTGACTAATGAGTTAGTTACAGGATGATGCATTATGGAACGAGTAAATAGAGTTGCCGGTAACGAGATTGAACTAGGTATTGAGATACCGACGATTGAATCTCGGGCAAGTAACATACCGATGACAAAGGGAACAATGTATGTTGTTATGCGGTTTGACCGATAAAGATCTTCGTAGAATAGGTAGGAGCCAATATGAACATCCAGGTTCCGCTATTGGTTATTGACCGGAGACGTGTCTCGGTCATGTCTATATAGTTCCCGAACCCATAGGGTCCGCACGCTTAACGTTCGGTGACGATCAGTATTATGAGTTTATGTGTTTTGATGTACTGAAGATAGTTCGAAGTCCCGGATGTGATCACAGACATTAGGAGGAGTCTTGAAATGGTCGAGACATAAAGATTGATATATTGGACGACTATATTCGGACACCTGATGAGTTCCTGGGGTCACCGGATATTTATCGGAGTGCCGGGGGGTTATCGGAACCCCCGGGGGAACTAATGGGCCAACATGGGCCTTGTGAGAGAGAGAGGGGAGGGGGCCTAGGCTGGCCGCGTGCCCCCCCTTGGGAGTACGAATTGGACAAGGAGGGGGGTGGCGGTGCCCCCTCTTTCCTCCCTCTCTCCCTCTCTTTCCTTTCTCCTTCCCCTTCCTAGTTGGACTAGGAAAGGGGGAGGCCTACTCCTACTAGGAGGAGGACTCCCCCCTCTCCTTGGCGCCCCCAAGGCTGGTCGGCCTCCCCCCTTGCTTCTTTATATACGGGGGCAGGGGTGCACCCTAGAACACACAAGTTGATTGTTTCCAGCCATGTGCGGTGCCCCCCTCCACCATAATCCACCTCAGTCATATCGTCGTAGTGCTTAGGCGAAGCCCT
>NW_024111002.1:0-9822 GCF_003073215.2 Triticum urartu
GAGTCCCGGATGAGATCCCGGATGTCACGAGGAGTTCCGGAATGGTCCGGAGGTAAAGAATTATATATGGGAAGTGCTATTCGGCCGTCGGGACAAGTTTCGGGGTCACCGGTATTGTACCGGGACCACCGGAAGGGTCCCGGGGGTCCACCGGGGGGGGCCACCTGCCCCTGGGGGCCACATGGGCTGGAGGGGGGGGGGCCCTCCTATATGGGCCAAGGGCACCAGCCCCAAGAGGCCCATGCGCCAAGAGATAAGGAAAGGAAGAGTTCTAAAGGGGGAAGGCACCTCCTAGGTGCCTTGGGGAGGATGGACTCCTCCCTTGGCCGCCGCCCCCCTAGGAGATTGCATCTCCTAGGGCCGGCGCCCCCTCCCTAGGCTCCCTATATATAGTGGGGGAAGGAGGGCCTCTCAAACCATGCCTTTGGTGCCTCCCTCTCCCTCTCCAACACCTCCTCAGCTCCATTACCACCACGCCGTCGTGCTGCTGCTGGAGCCATCTTCCTCAACCTCTCCTTCCCCCTTGCTGGATCAAGAAGGAGGAGACATTACGCTGACCGTACGTGTACGCAGAGGTGCCGTCTGTTCGGCGCTAGGATCTCCGGTGATTTGGATCACGTCGAGTACGACTTCCTCATCCCCGTTCTTTGAACGCTTACGCGCGTAATCTACAAAGGTATGTAGATGCAAACCAATCACTCGTTGCTAGATGAACTCATAGATGGATCTTGGTGAAACCGTAGGAAAAAAATTTGTTTTCTGCAATGTTCCCCAACACGGACCGCCTTCTTCTTCTTCGATAATAACGTTATCGTACCAAAATTTAGATGAAACAACTCCAAATGGCCTTCGAAAAAATCATGAAACATAGGCATAAGATCATCTTTAATGATGTGCCAACATTTCTTATAGAATTCAGCTGGAAACCCATTTGGTCCCGGTGCTTTATTCGGCTTCATTTGAGTTATGGCCACGTCGCACGAAGACAAGGAAACAGCCATTTTTGATCACTTCAACTCCATCCTTGGCTCCAAAGGGGCTCGGCCAACAACCATCAATTGGAGCCAACTTCAACTGCCCACAATCAGAGGAGGTGGCCTCGATAACCCCTTCTCAGAAGAGGAGGTCTGGGAAGCAATCAAGGCCTCGCCAGCGGAAAAGGCCCTAGGGCCAGACGGCTTCATTGGAGTCTTCTTCCGTAGTTGCTGGCAAACCATCAAGCACGACATCATGAGGGCTTTCCACCAATTCTACTGTATAGCCGGCGACGATCTTGCAGCCCTCAACTCCGCCCTGGTGGTTCTGATCCCAAAGAAGGACGGCGCAACAACAGTTTCAGATTTCAGGCCCATTAGTCTAGTCCACTCCATAGCTAAGTTAATCACCAAGGTCCTCTCCATGCGCCTCACCAACGTCATCGACTCCATCATCTCGCCGGCACAATCTGCCTTCCTGGCAAAGAAGAGCACGCATGAAAGTTTCCTCTATGTTCAGAGTGCAGTTAGAGCACTTCACAGGAAAAAAAACCGGCACTGCTTATCAAATTAGACATAGCAAAAGCTTTTGACAATGTCTCCTGGGAATACTTGCTCGAGCTACTACAAGCCCTAGGTTTCTCAGCTAGATGGCGCGACTGGATCACAATGCTACTGTCGACATCAACCTCCTCCTTCTTGCTGAACGGCGCGGAGGGAAAGAAAATCCTACACTGCAGAGGGCTTAGGCAGGGCGACCCGCTGTCACCACTCTTGTTCATCATCGCCATAGACCCCCTGCACCGTCTCCTCCAACGTGCCATGGAGCTAGGTGAGCTTGACTCACTACCTGGCAGGGAGTTGTCATTGCGAGTGAGCCTCTATGCAGACGACGCCATCATCTTCGCCAACCCAGTGAAAGAAGAGATTGATACGCTCATGAGCATCATCCATGACTTCGGGCATGCTTCAGGACTAAAAGTGAACCTGCTGAAATCTTCAGTTACGGCCATAAGATGCGACCACATTGACCTGCACAGCAGGTGTTGCAAAATTTTGGAGGGCAACAAGAGCACTTCCCCCTGCGCTACCTGGGACTGCCAGTCACCATCTCCAGGCTACGGATTGTGCATCTCCAATTCATCTTGGACAGAATCCGAGCTCGACTGGCAGGCTGGAAAGGCCGTCTCCTTACCATTGCAGGAAGGAGGGTTCTCGTCAGAAGCGTTTTGAGCGCACTACCAACCTTTGCCCTGACCGTCCTGAAAGTGCCAAAGAAGATTCTGACTGAAGTGGACAAGATCAGACGGCGTTTCCTATGGGCTCAAGAGGAAGCGATCAGCGGTGGGAAGTGCAAAGTAAGCTGGCCGAGGGTTTGCACTCCGATCGACAACGGTGGCCTTGGCATTTCTAACCTGCACAGATTCAGCCGTGCACTCAGGCTCCGGTGGCTTTGGTTCTCTTGGATCACACCCAACAGGCCCTGGGTTGGAATGCAGCTACCATGTGACCAAGGAGACAAGGACTTCTTCAATGCATCAACGACAGTGACACTGGGAGATGGGCAGATAGCGAGTTTTTGGGACAGTTCATGGACCGGTGCAGGAACACTGAAAATGGAGTTCTCTGATCTCTACAAGCATTCAAGGAGAAAGAACAGGACAGTTCACGCAGCAATCCACAATGAAAACTGGATCCTGGACCTTGCCCACGGAAATACCCAACATCTATGGACGGAGGTGATCCGGCTGAGCAGATGGCTCGCCTCGCGAAACCTAAGTCTAAATGAAGACCTACAAGACACCATTCAGTGGAAGCACATGGCCTCAGGTTCCTTCTCCACCAGCTCGGCATACAAATGCCAGTTCCAGGGAATGATCAAGACCAGTTTCAGAAAAATGCCTTGGCAAGCATGGGCACCGGCAAGGCTGAAGTTCATGGTCTGGCTACTCCTCAAAACCAGGCTCTGGTGCAACGATCGGTTACAGCGAAGAGGATGGCCAAATGGGTACTTCTGCCAGTTCTGCCTCAGAAACCTGGAAACCTCGCACCACTTGTTTTGGCAGTGCCCCTTCTCACTAGCAATCTGGGAAAAAATCGCCCAACGACGAGGATGCAACTCCCTACACCCCACAGTCTGGCAGCACAAGAACAAGGCCGTGGAGATCATTGCAGAAATGATCAGCGCAGCTACACATGAGCACAAAAAGGGCATCAAGACAATGATCATTCTGCTGCTAGGAAGCATTTGGCAACAGCGCAACGAATGCACTTTCAGACACAAGATAGCAAATCATACAGAGACAATAGCGACCATCGCAAGAACTGTTGAGCTCGGGCGCCAAGCAAGAGCGACACACCTGGAGCACCCTTTCTGGGACCCGCCCTAAGAGATTTTCTCCCACCACCATAGCCTAGGGCTGGGTGTGCTTTTTATTTTTAGTTTCTTCTTCTTCTCTCCTTGATCACTCGACCACACTCCACCTTTCAATGTTTTCCCGCCTGCTTCCTGCTATGATTTCAATATATGCCAGCCATCAGCTGGTCCGTTCAAAAAAAAACAAGTGATCGTCCAATCACATATATAGTTTTGGACTATGTCGTCTACACTCCTACTATCGGCTAGTGCGTAATAGCACTTGACAATATATAGGGGGGAAGGGAAGAAGTATTCTAAAGTGCGAAGACTAGAGGTAGAGCAGTTGAAGAGAGTAAAAGTTGGTAGAATAAATGAGAGAATAGATAACATAGGAAGGCAAGAGTAAAAATAATAGTGAATTATAAACTTCACATGCTTTTACAAAATTAAAAAAATAAAATTACATTTTTCTTTTAGATTTGACACTCATGGACATTGTTGTTTTTCTATAGGAATATGAATATTACATGTCTACTTAAATCATATACCAAAGAAACTGTAATTTATATCGTACACTCCTAGCTACGATACACAGGCCTCTACCAGTCACATTTTTTAGCACAAAGCTCAAATTTTTGTTTGAAAAGGAAGATAAGGTCAAGCTTACCGGCCCATATTCGGATGCACACAACCATAATCTTATTACAAAAATATGAGATATCAAGGATGGATAGATCAGGCATGTTATATACCATGTACCACATTCCTATGAGCATGGACCAGAATTGCCTTCATAACACACCATGTTAACGATCATCCACATGGTCTCGAAAGACCTTGTGATGTCAGGTTTCCACAGTTGTACCTTTGGCCAATGGACTTCCAAAACGCCACAATATTTTATTGTTGAACAGTCAATGGGTGAACCTGAATATGATCTCATTAAAAATAGATTAATCTGTTTATAATGAAACCAAATTTAAAACCATAATAGCCTGAGGGGCAATACATTTTGTCGAAGCAAGAACACATAGAACATACACAAAACTCCAAGTACGTAACTTTAAGGCAACATAAATATCAACCACCTAATCATATCGGTGGTTGGGTGATGCAGAATAGGTTATGTCATAGGCGCATACAAGCATGACTGATAAAGAGAGAGGTTGTCAACATGCCAGAAGAAAACACAGGGAGGACTCCCTGCAAGGACACATCAAGAGGGCTCTAGTTGAAGCAACTTGAAAACCACATGCACGAAGACCTCATGCTATCATATACTAGTAGCTACACTATCGTTCATCGGGTCAAGGACATGAAGAATATACGAATTCTTTGTCGCAATGGTGGTCATGGCCCATGGGAGGTGGGGAGAATGAGTGATGCAGGTGTGACATGACCTTCAAGAGTTCCGCTGGCGGAAGGGCGGATGTTATTTCCTAGAGGGGAGTGTAAATGAAGGGCACACACAACCAGAAGTTGATGATAGCAAAGGCACCGAGCTGCGTCGGCAAGGAGACTTTGGAGAAGTTATTGAAGGAAATATGCCCTAGACGCAATGATAAAGTTGTTATTTATATTTCCTTATATCATGATAAATGTTTATTATTCATGCTAGAATTGTATTAACCGGAAACTTAGTACATGTGTGAATACATAGACAAACAGAGTGTCACTAGTATGCCTCTACTTGACTAGCTCGTTGAATCAATGATGGTTATGTTTCCTGACCATAGACAAGAGTTGTCACTTGATTAACGGGATCACATCATTAGAGAATGATGTGATTGACTTGACCCATCCGTTAGCTTAGCACGATGATCGTTTAGTTTGTTGCTATTGCTTTTTCCATAACTTATACATGTTCCTATGACTATGAGATCATGCAACTCCCAAATACCATAGGAACACTTAGTGTGCTATCAAACATCACAACGTAACTGGTAACTATAAAGATGCTCTACAGGTGTCTCCGATGGTGTTTGTTGAGTTGGCATAGATCAATATTAGGATTTGTCACTCCGAGTATCGGAGAGGTATCTCTGGGCCCTCTCAGTAATGCACATCACTATAAGCCTTGCAAGCAATGTAACTAATGAGTTAGTTGCGGGATGGTGCATTACGGAACAAGTAAAGAGACTTGCCGGTAACGAGATTGAACTAGGTATTGAGATACCGACGATCGAATCTCGGGAAAGTAACATACCGATGACGAAGGGAACAACGTATGTTGTTGTGCGGTTTGACCGATAAAGCTCTTCGTAGAATATGTAGGAACCAATATGTGCATCCAGGTTCCGCTATTGGTTATTGACCGGAGATGAGTCTCGGTCATGTCTACATAGTTCTCGAACTCGTAGGGTCCGCACGCTTAATGTTCGGTGACGATCGGTATTATGAGTTTATGTGTTTTGATGTACCGAAGGTAGTTCGAAGTCCCGGATTTGATCACGGACATAACGAGGAGTTTCGAAATGGTCGAGACATAAAGATCGATAGATTGAAAGCCTATGTTTGGACATCGGAATGGTTCTGGATGAGTTCATTTTCCGGAGTACCGGGAGGTTACCAGAACCCCCTCGGGGAGTATATGGTCCTTATTGGGTCTTAGTGGAATAGAGGAGATGAAGGGAAAAGGTGGAAGGCGCGCCCCCCCTAGCCCAATCCGAATTGGGTGCCCCCCCCCCTTTCCTTTCTTCTCTCCTCCCCTTCCTTCTCTCCCACTCCTACTACTTGGAAGGGGGGAATCCTACTCCCGGTGGAAGTAGGACTCCCCTAGGGCGCGCCATAGAGGGTCGACCCTCCCCCCTCGGTCATATCGTAGACACACAAATTGATCATTGTCTTAACCGTGTGCGGTGCCCCCCTCGGTCATATCGTAGCGGTGCTTAGGCGAAGCCCTGTACCGATAGCTTCATCATCATCCTCATCACGCCGTCATGCTGACGAAACTCTCCCTCGACACTCAGTTGGATCTAGAGTTCGTGGGACGTCACCGAGCTGAACGTGTGCAGATCGCGGAGGTGCCGTACCTTCGGTGCTAAGATCGGTCGGATCGTGAAGACGTTCGACTACATCAACCGCATTGTCATAACGCTTCCGCTTACGGTCTAAGGACAACTCTCTTTCCTTCTCGTTGCTATGCATCACCTAAATAGATCTTGCGTGCGCGTAGGAATTTTTTTAAAATTACTGCGTTCTCCAACAGCTATCAAGGAACTTTTTAGGAGTCACACAAGATCGGTGGCAGAGAAGCAACCTTGGGTCATGCGCTTCTGCAACGGTTGGATAGATTGACTTCACAACGACGCCTCCTAGAAGGGAGGTGGCACGAAGAAGGTGTCGCCATTGTTGCCGCCATCGTAGAGCCAACGGAAAAATTTCTCCTTGAACCAGAGCAGAACAACCCTGGCTAGGCACATAGCACCCGCCATCCATAGTCACTAAAGAGTGATGTACAATGCCACTAAGGTGAAATGGCGACATGGATTTCTCTAGGATTCGCACACCAGCAGATGCCGCATGACAAGCAGATCCGGCATACCGCGTGGGCATGAGCAGGAGCTAGCCGAGGTATTGCTGCAGCATCCCATCTCTATCAAAGGGGTCAAAATTCCCTGCCAACCCGATGTGTACTAACAGTGAACATGGACGGGGTGAAGATTAGTTGGCGATCAGTGATTGGATCAAGGGGGAGGGAGGGGCCCTGGCCCATCCTGTTGATGTAGCATTTTTGTTGAGAGAAAGAGGGGACAGAGTATGAGAAAGGAGGAGGGCGGTTTGTCGGCGTAGGCAAAGGCCGCTGCGGGCCGAATAGACGTGGCGCTGGGCAGGGCTATTCGTCTAGCCTCGATGCAAATGTATCTGTGTGCGGATAGATGAAGGTGTTTGGCGTCCACCATTTGGAGATGCCTTAAGAGGCCGGTTCATTATTTTGCAGTCATACTGCCTCCGATTAATAAAGTAATCAACTTCTAAAACGTTGTCGCACTTGCGATAACTCTGGGAAAAAGACAATGAGCCTACCAAACCAAATCCTCAGGGATATTCTTCACAAGACTTCAGTTCGGTGCGCGGCAACCATTCATTCATTGTTGAGCGAAATCAAGCAATCCAGGTAAAATCAGCATAACAAAATGCAGCGATATACACGTTCGCACAGTTGCACGTGACTGGAAAGAAAGCAGGGCGTCGCCTAACCTAAATGGCCCCTGGGCGCCTGCGTGTTTGGCGCAGCTCGTTCTCCTCGCAGCACGGTCAAGGCACGAATCGCTTCATCGCAAAGGTACGCAACCTCCTCAACTTTTTCCTACACGAGAACGGATTATCCGTTCCTTCTGTCCCTGTCAGACGAACTCACGGCAAGGAACTTTTCAACACCGGCATCATGTTCCGTCGTGCCGACATGTGTGCGGACAGCGCCTCGACGTGACTGAAAGGTGACGTGCCCAAATGGAACCGGGAAACAGCGCGTGTTCCCAGTGACACGCCCGTCGGATTATCAAGCGGTAGTACGATTGCATTATTCCGTGGCCGATCAAGTCTCACTTTGTGAAGCACGGGCCAACCAGAACCACTCGTACTACAATTCCCTTCAACCATCACACTAGTGCAGAATGACTCTTTCAGTCACGTCGACCGGCCCCTCGGGTAGCCATAAGCCATATGGATACCTTTGCATAGCACTTGGCTTTGAGGAATCGACGAGGCCTGACTGACACCTTGTACGGGTGCAATTCGCCTTGGATCCTGAGTCCATGCAAATTCTTGTTAAGAACATTAGTTCAGATAGAGCCTAGGTAGAACAAAAATACTAGTCCCTTCATACGGAATTAGTTGTTGCGGAAATAGATGTATCTAAAAGTATTTTTAGATTTAGATATATCCATTTCTGTAAAAATAATTTGGGACGGAGGAAGTACTTACAAAGCAGTTGCTTGCGGATTGTTTTATAACGTATTTGTCTTCCTCTCCACTAATCCCTTCCCTTATTTTAGAGTGGGCCCCTCCCTAATGCACTGAAGGGCCTCCATGTAATCATGTAATTTCTGCCAGTGAGTAATTGTTAGTAGTTGTGGCGTTACTCCCAAAATAATTTGGTAAAGCGGAGTTAATTATACTACCAGGCTTTCAGCCTCTCACGAAAATCATGAGGTGAAACGTCATTTTAGTATGATGATCATTGCATACCTATGCATCAACGACCTGTATGTGGGGTGGCAACTAATTTTGTATTGGCGCTACATTGGTTCACGGGACATCAGATCGCCACGTATGTTGAATCTGTCTCAAACTCTGTAGATTTCTGCATTTTGATGCCTCCCATGCCGAAATGTCATACCAACGAGTACATAGACGAGTGAACGAAGCAACTAAAGAATATATCATTTCATCATGGTGATATATCGACAACCAACCGCCTAATCACATCTATATAGTATTGGAGCGGACTGCATGCACACGTACAATCATCTATTGAGTACATATAAGCCGAGCTCTTGGCAAAGTAGTATAGCACTTGGCAATATGGAAGGAAGAGAAAAATTAAGTAGTAGTTTAGGAAGGGGTCCATGTGTAAAGACTAGATCTTAAAGTAGTTGAAGAGAGTAAAACTGGATAGAATAAATGAGAGAACAGATCATAGTTTAAAAACCGGACTGGAAAATACCGGAACCAGCAAGCCATCGGTTTTTTAAGCACCACGGATTGTTCGAGCAATTTAACTAAAAAAACCAATCGAACTGGTCGGTTCTTGAAAAAACTGGTGAACCGGGCGACTTTGAGAAAACCGGGCAGTTCGATGTCATTTTCAGAAAAGCCCATCAATCCATTTCTTTTTTCATGAACAAGTTAGGGGTAGATAGGGAAAAGAGGAAAACACCCCGGTTTGTAGGGTTTCGGCCGAAACACTTGATCGGTTAGCTCGTTTCTCCCATCTCCCATCACTTTATCGGACGTTCCACCACACCTATCTAGCGCAGCATCGCTTCCCCACCACAACTCCTTCTATACCAGGCCACCCTGCGCCGCCCCTCCCGCCTCCCACCATCACGCGCGAGTGCGCCACTACTATTGACTGTTGGGGACGCCGCCGTTTGGTCCAGAGCATCCATCTACTCTAGTCCAGCCGTCCCACAAGACCTCCAAAGGACCAGAATCAGTACTACCTCTATTCCAAACGAGCAGGACCAGGACGTCTGAGGCCCGACGGTCGCCTCCCACCGCACCAAACCAGGACTACTACTATGTTGAGCTATAAACTACATGTATATGAATTAGATATTATCATGTAGTTGTTAGTTACTCTGTCGTGTGATTACATCTTTTTTAATCTATTGATTGGTGTACTTATTGCTAAAATATATATTATTTTCTGTCTTAAAAAACCGACAATCAAACCGGTGAACTGGCGGTCAGACCGGTTTAAACCTGAATCGGCTGCATCACCGGTTCGATTATCGGTCCGGTTTTTTAAACTATGGAACAGAT
>NW_024111003.1:0-8835 GCF_003073215.2 Triticum urartu
GGAAAGAGTAAAGACAATAGTCAATTATAAAATTTCACATGTTTTTACCAACCAATTGCAAAGGTACAACTATATATTTCTTTCAAAATTAGAATTCATGCAGATGGTCATTCTGTGTGAACATGGAGATTAATTATATGTCAGCTCAGTCTATCAAAGGTGCTCCTAGGAGCAAGATGTGTGCACGCTCATATGTGTGAACATGCTTTTTTTCCTCAAAAAAAAAGGAGCAAGATGTGTGCACGCTCATATGTGCGAGTCTATATGAACGTCTACATCTATGTTTCTAAAAATACATTCATTTAGACAGAGCCCTAAAACAACAAAAATACTCTACTTACAGGCATTTACTTACGGATTGCTTTAGAAATGTATGGTTTCTCCTCTTCACTAATCCCTCCCCATGAATTTTCATGTTGGGCCCCTCCCTAATCCACTAATGGGCCTCCATTTAATCCCGTAATTTATGTCCATGAGTAAATTGCCAGGAGATGTAGGGTTACTACTACGACAATTAGACGACACCCCACACGTTGTTGTGCAAGAATTTTGAAATATTTTTGATGAGATGTATTCTATGAAACATGAATTTTTTCTATAATAACATGATAACTAAAACAGTAAATACCTAATTTATTATGTTTGATTTTGTATAGCTATAAAATATTTATTACATATAAATAGCATAATTGTATGAAAATTATCATGGATGTTGCGTGCTGATGTGCCATGCTTACAAGTTGAGAGAAATACGTTAGTAGGTGCTAGCTATTTATATATAGAATATTGAGTGAGGCAGTACCAAACTTTCAACCTGTCACAAAAATCGTAAGGTGAGACGAGATTTTCGTAATGTCAGCCACTTGTATACTGGTTCCTACGATTCAATGACATGTACTCCCTCCGTACCGAAATACTTGTAGTTGAGTGAAACTAGTACAAGTTCCCCCAACTACAAATATTTTGGTACAGAGGTAGTATATATTACCGTGTGGGGTGGCAACTAATCATGTATTAGCCTTACATATGTTGACAAGGAAACAAAACACCGCTTGTGTTGGATCTCTTGAAAATATATTGGTTGCATATTTTTGCATCTTTTTTTAGAATCACCGTTCCCTCGCATGAATATATTACTCAAAGGCAGCCAAGAGCAGCGAGTTTCAGAATTACATTGGCACGACGGACCGTTCAGAGAGGTAGGAACGCCACGAGAACAAGTCGTCCTTGTCACCCGGATTGATTGAGCGGTGCGACCACAAGTCTAAAGCAGAGATAATAAGCCAAAAGGTTATTACATAGCATTGGTCGATGGACCTGAATAACATGTCACTACAGGCAGCCCAAATCTTCCACGGATTCGTAAGCAGGGCCATTGGCCACATCTTGATTGGCATTTGGTGTGGCAGAGCGGCATCCCACAAATCATTGACGTCACCGGACATGGGTGAAATACCCAAGAGTTGCCAGCTAGAGGGCAAGGGATGAAGAGATGGGACATCTCTTCGCATATTTTTGCATCCTAATACCTCCCATGTTGAAATATTGTAATAACAGGTGCATAGACGAATGAACGAAGCAACTAAATGATAAACATCATTTTAATCATGCTGATATATCGTCAACCAACCACCTAATCACATGCATAGTATTGGACTAGACTGTGTGCACATGTAAAATCATCTATTGAGTATGTATAATCTTTGAGCTCTGAGCAAAATAGCTATATATAGCTCATAGAAATATAGAGGGAGGAGAGAAAGTAATCTATAAATGGGGTCCATGTGCGAAGACTAGAACTAGGTGGTTGAAGAGAGTGAAAATGGGTAGAATAGATAAGATAGCGTGGCAAGAATAAAGACAATAGTGAATTATAAAACTTCACATGCCTTTTCCGAAAGTTTCTTTTAGAAAACTTCACACCGGTTCTCGAACTCATTTCGCAAGTGATGCTGTACATAAGTAAAAAAGATCCACCCTTCTCGCCTTCCAACCAGTTGGCACTCTTCTCTAGCACTCTTGCTCCGCCCCTCTAAATCCTCGGTAGCTTTGCTGCCCGGCGTGGAAATGGGAATTAGTTTTGCCACTATGGTGACTAGCAGCATACTGTTTTTGAGATTTCCACCGGCACCTCCGAGCTGTGGTCAATGGTCCCCTTTCGTTTCCTCTCATTGTTGTCCATAGTGGACAATGGCCATCGAAGGAGTTCCAGAAGAGAGCTCCTTCACTAAGCTTGCGTGTCGGGTGGATCTATAGAAGAAGAGAGAGGCTTCTCTTGATCTACTCTATTGCTGAGGAGGTGAAAGGGCAAATAGTGAGGAGATCGAATTCGAATTCCTTGGATACACCACCACATTGAAGAAGGGCCCAAGGTGTTTGATCTAGAGAGATCTCAGTCACTCTCGTCTGATCTCCTCATCGATGGTGGTTGTGCAAAGTTAGGACACGTGTTGGGGTTCTCACACCTTGGCAGTCGATTACTGGCCTCCGTCACTCCAACTTCAATTTTTCTAGCTGAAGGGAGGCCATATGGATGGGTCTGTGATGTCTCCTACTTTGCCTTACTACTATAGAACCGGGCAACACTAACTGGCCAAATCATATCATCACGAACTGTTTTTTGACCGCTCATTGCCTCGGGGTCAGTGATGACCTTGTCCTCACTGGTCGTCTAGTTAGTCGGTCACTAATGACTAGAATTAGTCATCACTGAAAGGCCAAATGGCCGGTCACTGATGTACTTCTAAGGATGCAAAAAATAGCATCAACCATCTGCATGGAAGATCCCATGCAAAAAAACTCGGCTACAACAACATTTTCATAAAAGAGCACATATATATACAAGCACTTAACATGTTTTTGGAGAACATCACATACGTCTATCTTCTCATAGAAGATCACATACATACAAACCAAAAACAATGTCTGCCACGGCTATAAAAAATCCCCCCAAAACACCTATATATACCTAATTCAAGATCTAACATTATGCCTCGTCCTCAAACTTTGCTTCGCAAAGATAAACAAGCACACACAGAAACAATCTTAGGATGCAAGCATCTGGCTAGTAGAAATTTAAAAATCTTAGGACTCCAACTTGCATCAAACGATGCAATGTTTTCTTGCTACTAACATACATCAACAATATTAATATTAAATATCAGCAGTAGGAGACCAACGCGGTATACCTTAGGGGTTGATGAAGAGGGTGAAGTCTATAATCTTAGCGAGAACCTTACAAACTCATTAAGCTTCTTGAGCAGGGCGTCGTCATCCTCATACTTTATGAAAAAGAAGATATTCAGTTCAGCTACATTATCGAGTCACAACTTTTTTCTTTAACAGGTTGTAGACCCAATTAATCCCGGTTGATCACAACTTGGTTTTAGAAATAGTTGAACATATCACTTGACAAAATCTTAAGTAACAAATCCTCAGGTTAACTGAAATTATTAGTTGAATAACTGAGCTGCTTGATGTTCTATCCATAGCTTGTAAAGCTCTTAACTAGTTGCAACAAATAAATACATCTTGGATATCTACATAAATTTCCTAAAACTTTGGTTAAGTTGCTGGGACAAAAAATGACTCTAAGTTGGTCGAAAACAGAATAGCATATTATCTCCCCTTCAGTAAGCTCGTGGGTCGGCTGGATCAACGAAGGAAGAGAGAGAGAGGCTTCCCTTGATAAACTCTATTGCCAAGGTCGATGAAGGGAGAACATCGAGGAGTTTGACTTTGACTTCCTTAGATCCACCATCATGTTGGACAAGAGCCTCCTGCCTTGGATCTAGACAATGGCAGTTTCTCCTATCTTAGCTCCTCATCATGGTGGTTGTGGTAGAGCTATGGTGCACTAGGATTCCCACACCTTAGCGGTTGATTGCTAGCTTTTGCCACTCTGGAAAAATTTGGACCGAAGGGCAGACATATGGAGTTATCACGACAAATGGATCGTGTCGTCTCCTTCTTATCCTCCTGTCTATGATACCTAAAGGGAGGTATTCTGAGTTTGGCTCAGTGTTCGCACCCTCCACCCCTTCCATGACCCAACAACAACGCTACAAAAATCTCTCCATTCCAAGTAGTTTTATCCCCGATGATGTTGAGGTTAGTTCAGTGAAGTCTCCTCGAAGAAAAAAATACCAAAATGCAATTTGCTTCTAGTGATTGGGGTCTTTATGCAAAGTTCCTAGGCCTAGCTGTAATTTAGTTTTAATATTGGGTCCTTAGGTCAGTCGTAATGAAATGTTTGAAATTTAGTGAGGCTTCTCTTGGTCCTTTAGGACCCTTCTCCTACCAAAAACCCCATCTGCATGTGCCACAAATCACATCAAGTGCACATAAAGGCCGTCTGCACAACTCGTCTACCATGTAGCACGCATGGTCAAGTCACAAATTTCGTGATCACAAATGCATGAAGCTCCTATATTTTTTGTCTCTTTCTCCCACAAAAAACATGGGGTAAAGGTAACACTACTATGAGGGTGAATCCAAGATACTATTAACGGCAACCAATGCAAGATTGTTTCTCTGTGTTGGATATTTTTGTATACACCATGTTGCATGGTAAATAATTATGCATTAGGCCTACTCAGGTTCTTGAAGAAGCAGAGCATCACGCTCGTGTTGGATCTCTGATAAACATACCCGTTGCACATTTTTACATCAGAATACCTCCCACACCAAATTGTGAGACTCACGAGTACACAGGAAAATGGACAATGCAACTAAAGAACGAATATCCTTCTCATCATATTGATACACCAACAACCAACTGCCAAAGAACATATATAGTATTGGAAAAGGCCGTGTGTATGCAATCTTGGAACTCTCAGCTAAGTAGATATGGCACCTGGCTATACAAAGGGAGGAGAGAAAGAAATACTCTAGAACGAGGGTACATGTGTGAAAATAAGAGGTAGAGTAGTTGAAGAGAGTAAAAGTGGGTAGAATAAACCAAAGAACATATAAGATAGATGGACAAGAGTAAAGATAAATATGAATTATAAAACTTAGAATGCTTAACAATAAAAAATATAACCACATTTTTCTTTTAAAATTATATGTTCATGGAGGTTGTCGCTTTTCTAGAGGAACATGGAGATTACCTATCAATTTAAATCGTATACCCCAAAACTAAAACACATATTGCACACTTTCAATTACAACGACCAGTGCACCTACAAACTGGATAATTATTTTGTAAGCAGGAAGCTCAAAATTTTGTTTTCAGTTTTGAAAGGAAGGTAAGGCCGGTCAAACTTACTAGCTATACTATAGATCGATACATGAATTTTGTTACACAACCTATCGGTTATCAATAATGAATAAATCTCTATGTTCTTGTTTAGTTTGAGTGTATTTTTTTATGCTCCAGGTATTTAGTTCAAGAAGTTTTCACCCACTTCACTTGGGTACTCGGCAACCATTTCTTGTTCTTACAACATAAAAAGGTTGTAAGGGCATCTCCAACACTGATCGCCAAATCAGACAATGTATCCATCTGCGGACCGGTGGGGACTAGTCTATAGACACTGATGTGAGAATTGGACATCCAAAACTAGCCACAAAACTTCCGCCTCATTTTTTAAGCACGCGGCTCAAAATAACTCCATATCAAATCGTAGTTCCTATTTAAATATTACAATCCAATAAGATTTCAAATTGATGTAGTTCAAACTTGAAATCAACTAGCACATATGTTCTAGTAGTCTCCTTTAACGCCCTCAAGTGCTCAATCAAATCTTCCTTAATTTGATCATGAATTACTCGATGCCGAATTTGTTGATGCATTAGAAAAAAACTCATCAAACGTGGTCAGATTCTGATCTAGAAGTTTGATAGGATCACCCATGTCTCAAATTCAAGAGTTGTGGTAACATCTTCACCCTCATCCTTCCCGATCATGTTGCGCATGATCACACAATATGTCATCACCTCCCATAAGGTCTTCGGATCCCATAGTTTAGCAGGTCCATGAGCAATTACAAAACATGCCTGGAGCACTCCAAATGCCCTATCCACATCATTTATGGTTGCTTCTTGCCTTTAGGCAAAGTGAGACCTTTTCTGATCAATTGGCTCAGAGATGGTATTAAAAAAGGTAGCCCATGGAGGATAGATATTGTCCACCAGATAGTAGCCCATGTTATACTCATGCCTAGTTGCAAGAAAGAGCTTTTCCTTTAGTCAATCTAGCAAACAATGAAGACCACTGCAGCACATTGATGTCATTTTGAGACCTGAGCATGCCACAGAAAGTGTGGAAAACACAGAGATCGTGTGATGAAACTGCTTCAAAAATGATCGTGGGCTTCTTAACATGGCCCCGATAATTCCCTTGTAAACCTTTTGGACAGTTCTTCCATCTCCAATGCATGTAGTGAAAAGATCCGAGAAAACCTGGCCACCCTCTTTCTTCAGACATTGCCAAGAGCTTCTCGGTGTCTGTAATAGTTGGTTCTCTCAAGTACTGAGGTCCAAACACCGAGACCATGGAAGTAGCAAATTTGGCCACGGAGTCTCTACATGTGCTCTCAGACATCTGGAGGTATTCGTCCCATGAATTAGCAGTTGTGTCATATGCAAGCATATGTAATGCGGTCATGCACTCCTGATAACCAAAGAATCCAATTCTTCCAACAACATCCTCCTTCAAGATGAAGTAGTCATCAAATGAGCGGACGCCATGGTAAAGGCGATCGTAGACATTTTTCCGCATTCAAAAGCGCCGGCGAAAATTGTTAGTGAAT
Organism: Triticum urartu; assembly: GCF_003073215.2. NCBI lineage: Eukaryota > Viridiplantae > Streptophyta > Magnoliopsida > Poales > Poaceae > Triticum > Triticum urartu. The sequence goes on from NW_024111003.1 coordinate 6,756, forward strand.
AGGGCATCGAGGGCAAAGTAGAGATTGATACTCTTCGTCGTATCTACTTTTCCAAACACTTTTGCCCTTGTTTTGGACTCTAACTTGCATGATTTGAATAGCACTAACTCGGACTGACACTGTTTTCAGCAGAATTGTCATGGTGTTATTTTTGTGCAGAAATAAAAGTTCTCGGAATGACCTAAAAATCAACTGAGATTACTTTTGAAATATATAAAAAAATACTGGAAGAAGAATCCACGTCAGGGGCCCGCACCCTTTCCACGAGGGTGGGGGCGCGCCTACCCCCCTTGGGCGCGCCCCCCTGCCTCGTGGGCCCCCTGACGCTCCACCGACCTCAACTCCAACTCCATATATTCGTGTTCGGGGAGAAAAAAAATAGGGGAGAAGGATTGATCACGTTTTACGATATGGAGCCGCCGCCAAGCCCTAAACTCTCTCGAGAGGGCTGGTCTGGAGTCTGTCCGGGGCTCCGGAGAGGGGAATCCGTCGCCATCGTCATCATCAACCTTCCCCCATCACCAATTTCATGATGCTCATCGCCGTGCGTGAGTAATTCCATCATAGGCTTGCTGGATGGTGATGGGTTGGATGAGATTTATCATGTAATCGAGTTAGTTTTGTTAGTGTTTGATCCCTAGTATCCACTATGTTCTGAGATTGATATTGCTATGACTTTGCTATGCTTAATTCTTGTCACTAGGGCCCGAGTGCCATGATTTCAGATCTGATCCTATTATGTTTTCATGAATATATGTGAGTTCTTGATCCTATCTTGCAAGTCTATAGTCACCTATTATGTATTATGATCCGTTAACCCCGAAGCGGCAATAATCGGGATACTTACTGGTGATGACCGTAGTTTGAGGAGTTCATGTATTCACTATGTGTTAATGCTTTGGTCCGGTACTCTATTAAAAGGAGGCCTTAATATTCCTTAGTTTCCAATAGGACTCCGCTGCCACGGGAGGGTAAGTCAAAAGATGTCATGCAAGTTCTTTTGCATAAGCACGTATGACTATATTCGGAATACATGCCTACATTACATTGATGAACTGGAGCTAGTTCTGTGTCACCCTATGTTATAACCGTTGCATGATCGATCGCATCCAACATAATTCTCCATCACCGATCCAATGCCTACGAGCTTTTCATATATTGTTCTTCGCTTATTTACTTTTCCGTTGCTACTGTTACAATCACTATAAAACCAAAAATATTACTTTTGCTACCGTTACCACTACTATCATATTACTTTGCTAATGAACAATTTGCTGCAGATATTAAGTTTCCAGGTGTGGTTGAATTGAAAACTCAGCTGCTAATACTTGAGAATATTATTTGGTTCCCCTTGTGTTGAATCAATAAATTTGGGTTGAATACTCTATCCTCGAAAACTGATGCGATCCCCTATACATGTGGGTTATCAAGACTATTTTCTGGCAACGTTGCCGGGGAGCATAGCTCTATTCTTTGAGTCACTTGGGATTTATATCTGCTTATCACTATGAAGAACTTGAAAGATCAAAGAACCAAGATTTTTCCCTCAACTACGAGGGGAGGTAAGGAACTTCCATCTAGCTCTGCACTTGATTCACCTTCTGTTTTGAGTAAACTTGCGACACCTACACCTGCTATTCATTCTGATATGTCGCATGTTACTGATGATGCCACTTCTGCTTTGCATGATATTTATGATGAAACTACTTCTATGCTTGATAATACTGTGCCACTAGGTGAATTTCTTGATGAACAACTTGCTAGGGTTAGAGAGAATGAAATTATTGAAACTGGTAATATTGATGAAAGTGATGATGAAGATCTCGCCCTAGATATGAATTTCCTGTTATGCCTGAGGGTTATGTTATGGATGAAGAAACTGCTAGATACTTTCTTGCTTGCAATGATAGATCAGATCTTAAGAAATTATTAGCTAAGCTCAAAGAAAAGTCTTTGAATGCTAGAATGAAATATGACCCTACTTTTGCTACTTCACCTATCTTTATTACTGATAAGGATTATGATTTCTCTGTCGATCCTGAGTTAATTACTTTGGTTGAATCTGATCCTTTTTATGGCT
>NW_024111004.1:0-9218 GCF_003073215.2 Triticum urartu
TTTAGCTATTTTAGCTTGCAAAGATAGATATGAACTCAAAAGGTTATTAGCTAAATGGAATAAGCAATCTCTAAATGCTAGAATGAAACCTGACCCTGCTTTTGCTACTTCACCTATCTGTGTTACTGATAAGGATTATGAATTCTCTGTTGATCCTGATTATGAATTCTCTTGCGATCCCCTATACTTGTGGGTTATCAGGCCTACTTGTAACGGAACCACTGGACGAGGACGGTATCAAAAAGGAAATGAACTACTTCCCCTCGACTTCTCTCTTGCTCTCACCTACCCCTTCTCCTGCTTCCTCATCCCGATCCCCTTTCTCATCTCTCCCCAAATCCCTCTAGATCGGGGCGTGACAAAGGGCAAAACGAAACCAGAGCATAGTCTGTTACACGACCTCGAGGTTCTACCAGACAAAGGGAAAAGAACTCACCAAGACTAGGGGGACTAGAAACTGACGGAGCCAACAGCCCCAAAGTGCAGATTATTACAGACCATCTTCCTACTTAATTCTGAAAATCATAGGAAGTGAGGTGGCATGCATCTCACTTCCTATAGGGACAGAGATGTCACGCGCTGTATAGGATATGATTTTTTGCCATTGAGTCTAGCCTAATGTTTTTCCCTTTGAAATGTGAAGGATTGATTCCTATCCTACATAGGAATAGGAATCCATTCCTACAAACCAAAGGGCTCCATAGGAATTTTTCCTACAAAAATCCTAACCTCTAGAAATCCTACAAGATTCCTCCAAACCAAAGGAGGCCTAAGAAAGTGCAGAGCTCATGGCCGGGGTCCTTTTTTGCAGATCAGACCATGAGTAAAGACTAGGCTCTAAAACTCCAGCATCATCTCATTGTTGCTCATCAGCGCCTCCATCTTCATCGCCTTGTGGTATACTCCACTCTTCATTCTCTTGATTGCTTGGACCGGAGACAGCGGCAGCTCCAGCGGAGTGATGGGGCTGAGTGTAGACATGGTCTTGAAGTTCCTTACAGGGTTCCTAGGAGGTGAACAACGCCCTTGTGACAGCTTACCAGAGCCCTCTCCTTCTATTCCCAGCGATATTTTTGTGAGTGTACCTAGGCTCAGGACACCTTCAGTGTCCATGCCATCAGTCACCCCATAGTTAGCAGGGAAGGGGAAGTGAGTATCGACGCTATCTTCTGCAAGACGAGTTTCAGGCTTTCCATTTGCGGTTCCTTGAAAAGGATCATCCACTTCTTGAGAGTTAGATGAATCTGCCACCAAATTTGTTTAAGATCAGACCATATTACATTACTGAATATCGTAGAGTTTCTGTACTTCCAAATGCACCACATCACACAGGCACATACTGAATTCAAGACCAAGTGTTTCTTATGTGCCGGCCAATATCTAGCAACTGACAGGTAGGTAGTGCCTAATTCACAAGAGAAGACATCATAGATACCTGACCAGAGTTGTTTAGCAACCACACAGTTGAAAAGTAGATGATCAACAGTTTCATGTTCATTGCAAAACAAGCACTCTAGAGGTTTCACAATGCCTCTATTTAAGAGATTATCTTTAGTCATCAGTTTATTATGGGATAATAGCCAGATAAAAACTTGCACCCTAGGTGGGATAACTATCGACCACACAGAAAGTATAAAGACAGGTTGCACACCTCTAAAGTTAATCACATTATAAAGTGAGCTAGCAGAGTAAATCCCATTACTCTCATATTGCCAAATCAGAGAATCTTCTTCATCAGAAAGCACAGTACTTCTGATGATCTGCTCTAGGCAGTACCAGTCCTCCATCATTGCATCTGAGAAAGTTCTCCTAAAAGTCATTTTTATATTTGTGCCATCCCAGGTCTCAGCTACAGTCGCCCCTTGTTGATGGCAGATAGTATACAGGGGCCAAAACTGTACTGACAAGGGGGAGGTGCCAAACCAAATATCTTCCCAAAGTCTAATTTTGTTTCCATCACCTATTTTCCATCTATATCCAAACTTCAAAGCTCTAGCAGCTCACATAACTCCCTTCCAAAACTTGGAGGTGTTTTGGGTGCTAGAAGCAAAGATGTTTGGACTCCTCTTAATGTACTTATTATCAACTAGATCTCTCCATGCTCTTTCCCCATCCTGGGTGTACCTCCTCACCCAGGTGCCCAAGAGACACATGTTCACATCTTTGATGTTTGGGATACCTAGACCACCATATTCTTTCTTCATACAGACTAGGTGCCAGTTAGCAAGGTGTGACTTCCTGTTCCCCTCAAAGTCACTCCATAGACAGTGAGCTAGCTGACTATTGATCAAGTCAAGTGCCCATCTAGGAAATTTAAAGAAGGAGAGCAAGTATACAGGGATGCTTGCAAGGTAAGTTTTAATCAAGATAATCCTGGCTGAATAGGAGAGCAATTTGCCTCTCCACCCTGCCATCCTCTTGAGGATTTTGTCAATGAGGGGTTGTATGTCCTCTCTCCTAAGCTTGTCATAATGGAGAGGGATACCTAAGTATTTTATGGGGAATGTACCCACAGTATAGCCCAGGATATGCTGGAAGGGTTCAATTTCTCCTTCAGAGATGCCTAACGGTATGAGTTCACTCTTAGAGTAGTTAATCTTCATACCAGAAACGTTTTCAAAGCAAGTTAGAATAGTTTTCAGTTTAGCTGCTTTTTCTACATCATTATCTATGAAAAGGATAGTGTCATCTGCATATTGTAGGCAGATGACCCCTCCAGGGATAAGATCAGAGCACAAGCCTTTCACCAGGTCATGGGATGCAGCTTTGATTAGCATTCTGGTCAGCACATCAATAACCAGGTTAAACAGTAAAGGGGAGGCTGGGTCCCCTTGTCTTAGCCCCTTACTAGTAGTAAAGAAGTTTCCTTCCACTCCATTAATTTTCACACCAATAGAGCCTAGTTGAGTAATCTGTTTTATCCAATTAATCCATCTAGGGCCAAAGTTCCTTTTCTCTAGCACCTCATATAAGAAGTCTAGATTAACTTTGTCAAAAGCTTTCTCATAATCTAATTTAATCACTATTCCAGAATTACTAGAATGGACTGTGGAGTGCAACACTTCATGTGTTGTGACCACACTCTCCAAAATGAATCTGCCTTTTATGAAGGCAGACTGGTTGCTAGAGGTAAAAAAATTCATCAACTTAGCTAATCTATTAGTCAAAACCTTAGTAAAAGTTTTAAAAATACAATTCAGGAGGCTAATTGGTCTAAATTTTTTCATACAAGTAGCATCTTTCTCCTTAGGGACCAGACTGGTCATAGCAAAATTAATTCTATATATGTCAAGCTCTCCTTCAAAAAAATCTTTGAAGAGGGCCATTATATCAACTTTCAAAACCTCCTAGAACTGTTGTAGGAAGAGGAAAGAGAGGCCATCAGGACCAGGGGCTCCATCTGAGTAGGACCCAAAGATTGCCTCTTTCACCTCTTCTTCAGTAAAAGGGGCTTGAAGGGATAAATTATCTTCACTTCTGATTTTTTTTCTCCTTCAGAGAAAAAAAATCATCACTGAGTCTAAAACCACTCCTATCTTCTTTTTTAAAGAGATCTTTATAAAAAGAGGTGGCAATATCCAGTATATCCTTAGTTTTAGTGGCAGTGCCATCAGGGCCTTCTAATGCATGGATCAGGGTTTTCCTTCTCCTCTGGTTGGCTACACCTTGAAAGTACTCAGTATTCCTGTCTCATTCTAAGATATCTTTGTCCCTAGATCTTTGTTTGGCTTTAATCCCATCTTTCAGCCAAATCCGCTGAAGTTTTTGCAGTATCTTTTTCATCTTATCAACCTCAGATTCAGATAACTGCTCAGTTTCAGCCCTAATATCTAGAGAGTCATATTCCTGTGTGAGGCTGGCCTTATGCTTCCTAAGCTCAGCCTCAATATTCCTACTCCATCCTTTAGCAAACTTCCTAAACCTCCTAGATTTCGCATGCCATACATCTATAGCTTTCTTTTCCTTAGAGTTGTCCAGTTTTTAATAACTAATTCTCTAAAGTCCACCCTTAGAAACCACCATTTTTCAAATTTGAAACTGGTGGGTTTGGGGGGGCAGTTTAAGCCAGAGTCCCACAGTAGTGGGGTGTGGTCACTCCCCACTCTAGGCAGGGCTTGAGAGCTACTTAATGGAAACAAAGCATCCAGCTCTGTATTACAGAAAATCTTGTATATGGTAGTCAATAACCAAGTTACTTTGGTGATTGGCCCATGTGAATTTTTTGCCAGATATCTTGATCTCTAAGAGACTCCAAATTTCTATCCAGGCATTAAACTTGTCACACCAGTGGTGATTAATGTTGCCATTACTTTTGTCATGTTGGTATCTAACTAGGTTAAAGTCCCCACCTATTAGGGTAGGTTGGTGATCATCTATAAACAAACTATGAAGTTCTGAGATGAAAACATATTTTCCCTCATCATATGGTGATCCATAAACACTAATCAACCTAAACTTGACCCCACTGGATCTAACAGTGAGATTGCATGAGACAGAGAATTTAAAGGAACTCCAATTGCTCACTCCACATATATCTGTATCCACTCCTACTAGGATACCTCTAGCAGGTAGATGGTGCCAGATAAAGTTTCTGTTATTGCTAATGGATTTCAAGAAAGCAGAGAGAGCTCTTCTTTTTTTGTTTCTTGAAAGGTAATGATACTAGCTTTAGTTTTGCTAAGGACCAGGGCCAGACCGACAATTGTCCCAAGTGTGCGGCCCGCACAGGGCCCATAAGTTTTGGGGGCCCAAATTTTTTATGTAGGCTAGTATTTCTAAAAAACAGATCCAGACCATACTGGGTCGCTGGGCGCTGGAGTTGGGCCTAAGTGGAGGGCATCGAGCATCTCGCCTCGCCTCGCTCTTTCGTTCATTCCTGCGGCAGGGAATCGGGATCGTCCGTCAAAAGAAAGAAAGAACGAGATCGCAACCTACGCCCGGGGAATTGGGATCGTCTGTCTCCATCTCAAAACCGTAATTGCAGCCACGTTGGGCCGTTGGCGTCACGCTACAGTCGCGCCGGCCAACGGTGACCGGGCGTCAGGCGATCACGCAACACCAGGTATCTCATCCTGAATATTAGGTAGTATTTGAAACTGATAGAGTGATAGTGATCCAGTGATCCAAATGTATCTCTCCAAGTTCATTGTTTGCCAAACCCAGCAGGAAACATATTGTCTCGTCGTCTTCACATCGTCGGACTGATCTGTTCGTGGCTTCCTCTCCCAAATTTCACACTCACCGGATCGATCCATTACTCCAGGTGCTTAGCGAGTCTTCCTTTTTGATTAACTTCGTTTTCTACTCCTAATTTCTAATTTCCTAATTAACTTTTGGCAGGGATCGCTTCATTCTTTGTTAGAGATCGATTCTTACCTCCTCGGTTAAAGATCACACTCACGGTGTAGCAGTTCAACCAGAGAGGACCAAAACTAGGTGATTCAGACCCAAAACATTGACGCATGAACTTATTGGTATATGCTACTATTCAATTGTATTTTATTCATCTTTTGTATCTTGTGTTTCAATAATACACATTTGAGTCATCATGGGAAAACATCGGTCTAGTTTCTCTAAGCGTAAAACATTATGTTATATACATTAGAATTTTTTTCTATGATATATATAGACACACATTGTAATTTCCCGTTAGTTTTTTTATTGAGATAGGGCCTCATTTTTTAGTTTCGCACAGGGCCCCGGATTTTTCCCGCCCGACCCTGCTAAGGACCTCCACTATGCAAGTTTTCCTCCCTGGGCAGTTATCCCCTTGATGTTCCAAAAGAGGCAATTCATCTAAAAAGGCTTTTCTTGGGGTGCTTGCCCCGTCCATATTTTGACACTTTGGTCCGTATTCCACTATAATCTATCCCATCACAAGTGTCTCCATGACACCCTTCATGTGTATGTGGAGAATTAGAGGGAGTCTAAGCTATCAGGTAACTCTGTTACTTTATCAGGCCCCTCAATCAGGCTTTGGCCCCTCTGATTGGTGCTGGCCATTTTCTTATCTATAAACACTGAGGTATCTATGAAAATGTCAGCTCTAGAGGGCCCCACAGGCCCCTTAGAGTGCTTACTATTCTTAGTCATCTCAGTTTTGTTCAAATCAATTACATCTACTTCAATACCTACTTTTTGAGCAGTAGCAATAAATTCAGGGTCAGAGAAATTCTTAAAAGAGTTTTGAGGAGAGTGCCTTTGTAAGTGTCCTTCTCCTTCTCTAGGTTCTGGATCTCCTTCTTGTTGACAGCTATCTCCAACATGATCTTCCCTCCTACATCAACCCTTGTACTCCTTTGTGCTTGTACAGGCCCCCATTTCTTAGTTGTGTCTTTTTGAGAATCGACCACCTGTTCAGTAATATCTTGATAGGGGCTGAATATAACTTCTTCTCCATCATTGGTGTTCTTTTCACCATCATCTATCAGGTTGTTGTAGATTTACTCTTCTTCATCTTCTTCCAACTCCATTGCCTGAAGCAGCTGACAACTGTGCTCATCCACTCCTGAATCTAGCATGTGCTGCATGAAGGTGGTGGTGTTTTGTTTGGTGTGCTGAGAGCCACTGCTATTGCCCTTAGCCATGTTGGCCCCTACAGAATTACCTTTACTAGCAGACCCACCACTATTGCTTGTCCCTCCATCAGCAGAGGTGTCTTTGTTGGCTTCAGTGTCAGCAGCTTTTTCAGTAGTATCATCTAATAGATCATCACTGAGATCTTCCTCTTCAGGAGGCTATACAGTAATGCCTATCTTGTAAAGTTTCTTACCAATTCCAAAGATCCTACTGGTTGGTATTTTTGTGTAATCCTTGCACCTGATTTGAAATCTGACTACCTCAAAGAAGGACTTGCCAATCTACATCCACCAATGTGCCTACTACTGAGGTGAATTGTTCCAGTACTGACCATTCAGCCCATTTGGGGGCTACTCCTATCAGCTGCAACCTGACTGTTTGCAGTTCAGCATGGTGTTCTAGTACTCCTTTCCATTCCTCCACATTGACAGTAACCCCCTCCATCTCTGGCAGCCCAAAGTTGGGGTATCCAACTACCTGTGCTACTGGTATATGTGGGGGGAACTTTACTAAGTATGTCCAGTTGTCTAGCTTCCTGATATGCCAAGGCCAATTGGTTTTGTAGATCAAGGAGAAGTTGTGTGCCAGTTCTTCTTTAGTAACTTGCCCACCTTCTATGTATACAATCCCTACATTCTTGCCTGCCCCCAAATGTTTATCATTGACATCTGGTACCTCAATTTGAAAGAACCCCAATCCTGTAGCAGCACTGCCCACAAACTTGGCAGTATTCTTGGGCTTTTTCCTGACTGGGCATTCTTCCACCTTGTGGTTCACCATCTTGCAAATGAAACATGCAGGGGCTTGCTGGCATTGGGTTTTGTGGTGCCCAGGCTCTCCACAGCTGTAGCAAATCACATCTGCATACTCCTGGGGTGACTCCTTATTCTTGTAAGCTGCCTTGCTCCTGTTGACAGGCTTGTTCTTCCTCTCTTGGTTCCCTACATTGTTGTTCTTCCCTCCTTCATTTTGTCCTTGATTGTGTTGCTGTGGTTGCAGAGCAGGGCCTGCTCTGTTCTATTGATTGCCTATTATTCTAGATCCTTGCAAACTTTGAGCGCCTCCCTGAGATTGGTTTTGCCCAGTCTGGCCGCCTGGTGGCCCAAGTTGAGCTTGTTGGGTTGGATTCCCTCCTAGAGGCAAACCCGATGAATTACCCCCACTCCAAGCATTCAGATTGTTCCATTGATTCAGAGGAGGGGGGAAGAACAGTACCTGGTACCATGGGGGTGGCCCTCCCTGGAACCCGTACCCAAATGCAAACTAGGGTGGCGGTGGCCCAAATTGAGGATCAAACGGAGGCATCCATTGCCCCTGGTTGCCACCTTTTGAGTTGTTGTTCCGGGATCTGTCCCCCGATCTCTTCTCTCACCCTTGCCCTCTCCCTCTCCCGTGATCTGCCATAGCTCTGGGTCTGGCAAGATCTGGGGGTGATCCCGCCCACACACTGAGAAATTGAGATGGATCTCACTTTGTTGCGATCAATTCCTCTCTTGAGCTGGTGCTGGACAGGGAAGCAGTCAGTGGTGGTGAAGTTGTTCGTGGGGATGAGATGTCTCCTTATCCACGCGAGGACAAAGTGGGAATTTGTAGTTGATTTAGGGCTAGAATTTTCCTCCTCAATCCACAATTGGCCAAAAATCTCACTCAGGCCCTCCTCCTCATCTTTTCCTGGCTCGCTTTCCACCTCAGCCCGATTTGATTTTCCCACCTCTTTTTCAACTGCTTTGCGCTCTCCCTTTTCAGCGGGCCCTTTAATCCTTCTCCATCACCGGCGAAGCAGGGGATCTCGCCGACGACTGTGATCTGCACTACGGGGAGAGCTCTAAATTGGTGGCTAGCAGCCCTTTGTTGATCAGACTCATCGACTGCAGCGGGGACTGGCATGCAGCTCTACGGAGGGGGGGAATCCAAACCTGACTCCGATGGAGACTCTGGCGTGTATCTGCGATGAGCTTCCCAGGTCGAGCCTCTCGGAGCTTCAGTTAGATTCATCGGGACAGTGGCTGGAGGGATCAGAACGCCTTCCATCGCGCCCGATGTGCTGGATCTGATGAGTTCATCTCTGCACGCGCCCATGTGACGATTTTCTCCAGTGAGGTCGATCTCCATGGAAGCACCCACTCTAATTCCTCCGGCGTGACCTTGATACGTCTCCATAGTATCTACTTTTCCAAATACTTTTGCCCTTGTTTTGGACTCTAACTTTCATGATTTGAATGGAACTAACCCGGACTAACGCTGTTTTCAGCAGAATTGCCATGGTGTTATTTTTGTGCAGAAATAAAAGTTCTCGGAATGACCTGAAAATCAACGGAGATTATTTTTGGAATATATAAAAATACTGGAAGAAGAATCCACGTCAGGGTTCCCACACCCTGTCCACGAGGGTGGGGGGCACGCCTACCCCCCCTAGGCGTGCCCCCTGCCTCGTGGGCCCCCTGACGCTCCACCAACCTCAACTCCAACTCCATATATTCGTGTTCGGGAAGAAAAAAATCAGAGAGAAGGATTCATCGCATTTTACGATATGGAGCCGCCCCCAAGCCCTAAACTCTCTCGGGAGGGCTGATCTGGAGTTCGTTCGGGGCTCCGGAGAGGGGAATCCGTCGCCATCGTCATCATCAACCTTCCTCCAT
>NW_024111005.1:0-10788 GCF_003073215.2 Triticum urartu
CGAGCTGCCCCTTCCGGAGGACGGAATAATCCGACCGTTGGGCCGCCTGTACGCCGTCCTCGGCCACGGGCTCGTCCTCCACGGCGAGATCTTCCCACGCCGCGAGCTCCTCCTCTTCCGGCGTGAGCCTTCTCCCCGTGAAGAGGGAGTGGTCGGAGGAGCCGGACGAGATTGAGTTCGTCCCCGTCAAGTAGGAGCCCGAGGAGCTCGGAAGCCGCAGAGTCGTCGGGCCGGAGGATTTCATCGCCGATGTCGACGCGGTCGCGGCCGCCATTGCCGAGCGGAGCTTGCGCGAGGAGGCGGAACGTCGGTGCCACCACGAGGAGCTCGACGACCTCGTGTTCCAGCAGGCGGTCGCGGCCAACCTCGCCGCCAAGGAGAAGGACGACGAATGGCGGCGCATCCGCGAGGAGCAGAGGGAGAAGTACATTGACCTCGGCAGCTCCGGCGAGGAGGATTGAGCTCCTCCACGGCATCGTCAATGGCCGCGAGCTCGACACCGTGAGATCCCCATCCCCTCTAGTACTAGTACTTGTGTAGTATGTAGTATGAATTAATGTTTGTAGTGTTTGATCATGTAATATATGTAGTATGTGATGAACTACTATGGTGCAATTTCTCTCGCGAAACTGTTTTTTTTCTTCAAATTATGCAGTTTCAACTATGGTTTCTGATCGGCTGCGCTCGTTTTCGACCTGCAAACGAGATCTTCGTCAAACTGCAAACACGTTTTGCGGGTCGGTATTTTGCGGGGTCTGCTAGAGTTGCTCTTACTCCTCATTTCTTGCGCTATCAGCTCTAAACAAGAGAGAGACATGGACTATCTGCTCGCAACCTCAAATGTCCCCGATAAGAAATAAAAACACAAAAATTGTAAAATCGAAAATTGATTTTTTTAATGGCAACAAGCATTGATGATTTTTTTTACATGCTTGCAATTTTTTGAAGAAAAAACATTTCTACATGTTCTGGCCCAAAAAAAGAATCGATGATCAAAAATACTAGTATGAAATGCATTTCCAAGGACTGATATTTTTTGTCCAGAGCATTGGGAATTTTTTTTCTCATCACGAAACTGTGTACGTATGTAAGACATTCAACAATGTTTAATTCCAAAAACTTCAGAATTTCTGTTGTTATTCATTTTTATTTTTCATGGGTCAATATGCATTTATGCTCAGGAGAAGAATGGTACTTTCACAATGAGAGCTCCTATTCAACCCATTATTTGTAGAATATCCCCTCTAACTGCGTGCTACTGCGTGCTGGGTCGACGGCCCATGTCGCGCTTCTTTTTACGGTTCCAGTATGTTCAGCCGTTTCTTTATTTCGGTCAGATTTTCAATCGACTTTTTTATTTCAACAATTTTTGAAGCGTTCACAAAATTTTCCGAACATGAATTTAGAAAAATGTAAAATGAAATGTTCATGAGTTAGAGAAAGCTCATAATTTGATTTAAAAAAATATGAGTCTTATAGAGATGTTCATGGATTTAAGAAAAAGGTTCATGCATTTTTAAATGATAAAGAAAAATTATAAAAAATATTCACAAAAGTTGGAAAGTGTTCTTGTATTAAAAATGGAAAATATAAGAAGAAAAAGGTAAAAATGATTGGCATTTTTTAGGAGTCAAAATAAATGGCAGAAACTTATTTACTCACTCGCTCGTGTCGCTCCCCGGGGCATGGCTCTGGCGATAACCTAGCTGCGCCCCCCGTTCGTCCCCCTTCTTCACTCTAGCTCTCGCTGCCGGAGGATGTCGACGGGCAAAGCCCACCCGACGGATGGTGGCGGCGGGGCCCCTTTGTCACGCGTCGTGCGGCTTCGGCCAAGAATGGAGGCTTGCATCTGGCGGCGACTGCGTCTTGGCGACGCAGGCAAGCCGAGGCGACGGCCTCGGGCTTAGCGGCGGCATTGTTCCTCCCTTCCCCCACCTGGGGCATGTGGGGCGGTGCTAATGCCACCCACCGTCGATCTGGCGCCCGGCGCGCGGATCTGGCGATAGAGGCGCTCCGGTGTGCTATGATGATGACGGTCTGGTGATGCGGCTATGGGGGCGGGGGTTTCTAGGATCCCCTCCCTCGGTCGGGGGAGTTGTGGTGGCAGCGGCAAGCTGTAGTTCTTTGATGGCGGCGCCGCGGCGCCGTGACGGTGGAAGCTTTTGCTGGTGCCCGTGGATCCCCGGTGTGTTCATTTCTGGCGCTGGGTTGTGGGCATCGGCTCGGCGACGTGAGGGGTCATCCTACGGCTGGCTGCTATGGTTGGCGTGGTGGACGACGGTCGGTAGCTTCGGCTCGGCGGGATTGGCTTGGCTTGTACGCGGGGACAACTTGGATGTTCGGGTGTGGGTGCGGCTGGTGTTCGTTGACTCGTTCCGAGTAAAAACTTATGTCGTGTTGCGAATATGCCCTAAAGGCAATAATATTTGTATTATTATATTTCTTTATTCATAATTAAAAAATTTATATTCTATGCTTTAGCTGTTATGATCCTAGAATATGCGATTCAGTGGAAAACTCATATGCACGTGTGAAATGATAAACGGTTAAATAAAAAGGTTCCCGGTCTTGCCTCTAGGACTAGCTCAAATGTTGTTGGTGATCACGTTTTCTGAATTTTAGGATATTATTTAGTGTAATCGATAGTCCTAAAACAACATTCAGATTATGACATTAGAAGAATGATCATATTGAATCGACTCAAACTTGTCTCTTATGAATTGAGTTTATATCGTATGTAATCAATTGTAATAACATGGAGTGTTAATGTATGATTTTTCTCCTTCGACAATGAGATTATCGTAGTCACTTCTTACCATATGGTGGACTATGGGGTTTCTCAAACGTCACCTATAACACGATGATCATAACGACAAATTACAGGCTCATCGGAAAGTTTGACAAGGGACTAGATAGCTCGAGAGTGAGATTTGCTCCTCCGACAATGGAGAGATATTCTTAGGGCCTTCCCGGTGTGAAGGCATCCATCATTGTCTGGTCAGACATAGGTGACTACGTCACGGGGATGCTAGAACACGACAAAGAGAAATAATAACAAAACAGGTAACGAGGATAACGGTATAGTGAGCATGTGATGACTCGGGAGGATACCGATGCATCCTGGGTTTTGTGAAGTATCACGAAGCAAAAGGAACTTCACATGATAACCAAAGTTTCACTCGAATGTCATTCGTGTGCTCATAGTGATAGATATGGAAGTCCACGATTCCGCTATCGCTCATTGAACAAACGGTTTCATTCATGTCTATGAGTTACCGAATCTACGGGGTCACAAGCTTAAGGCAATAATGATCTACAGAGTGTCAGTATGAGTGTCAGTACGGGGTCTATGAATATTTATGAAACAATGACCTATATATTTGTGGAATTGTTTCATAAATATTCAAAATAGTTTCTAGAGGATCCGGAAGCGTTTCGGGGTCACCAAAAGGATTTCGAAGAGTACCGGGTAATGCCGGGTATTACCGATAAGCAATATATAGGTGAAAAATGTTTCCATGAAGGGTATAATATTTATTATAGACTTTTATATTAAATTTAATATCAACGGACCTTAAAAGGCCAAACCGGAGAAGGCCACAAGGGCCCAAGTGGAGGTGGCGCGCCCCTTTTCCATAATGGAAGGCCGAATCCTACTAAGGGAGGAGTCCAACTCCTCCCCCTAGGCTGGCGCACCAAGGTGGGGGCTTCCCTCCTTGGTTGCTGCCCTCTCCCTCCCCCTCAACCTATATATACTAGGGTTTTTTTCTCTATGGAGATACACAAATTTTGGAGCCTCCTCTAGTTCCCTCTAATTATAGTTCTAGTTCATCCTAGTTGATCTAACTAGAGCTAGATCTAGATCTTCTGATCCTCATAATTAGAAGCCAAGTGTGGTTCTAATCTCCTCCCTCTAATTCTCTGGCGATGATTCGCTCTGGATGGTGAAGCACTGCCGGGCCGTGAAGGTTGCACGCTTGCAACCAAGTAGAGAGGTTGTGCGTTCAGTCTTTGGTTCGAGGGACTGTTCGTGGATGGTTAGCAGGATCGTTCGTCGATGGTTCAAGCAACTCCAAATACTATCTACACCGACACATTCTTCTTCCGCCGCAACTCAGTGATGGTAGCGATCGTGATCCTAACTCGTAATGCACTTCATATTGATCTTGGGTGTGCGTAGGTGCGAATTTTTTTGTTTTCTACTATGTTTCCCAATAGGTCGGTGCCGGCAGCGGCAGCGTCTTTGGACCTTGTTCCTCCCTGCATGCGCCACTACGGAACTCTGATCTCTCACTGCCCCAAATCCATGGGTTCTCCAGGTGAAAATCTAGCTCCGATTTGTCTGAAGCGCGCGATGGCGGTGTCTTCGTCCCCCCTGGAGGCGTCTCTTTTGGAGACACAGCCTACGTATGTTGGCTTTGCTCTTGCCGTGTTGTTTGGTCTCGTCGGCGGCGTGGAGGACGTTAAGACAACGATCTTTAGTTTGTTGGTTGGATGTCAGGGTGGCAGCCCCAGGCTTCAGTGCGGCGGTGGCCCTATGTGGTGGTGTTGCGGGTTTGCTCCGCGTTGGTGGCATTCCAGTGCTTCGAGGGTGGCGAGGTCTGTCATGGCTGTGGGTTTTTGCATGATTGTCCCTTCATCAATCATGTAGCTGGGGTTTCTGCATGCTTGTCCCTTAATCAATCGTGTGGTCGGTGTTTTCATAGAGTTGTCCCTTATCAACCGTGTGGTCGGCGCGCGCGCGCGCATGTGTGGTTTTCGCCCAATTATCCCTGATTAACTAGGCAATTCTCTTCTTCTTAATGAAACTAGTAATAATGTACGTGCACTGCATGTTTATATTAGGTAGGATATTAGTTGCATGTTATATTAGGTAAGATATATCTGTTGCACGTTGGTATTTGGTAAGATACCAATTACTTTTTCGCGGGAAGGTAGGATATTAATTATATGGCAGATTTCATGGGATAGCGTTGAGTCAAAACGTGTTTATAACCAATGGCGGTGGTGGGTAATTAGAGCGTTAGGCGTGTTTGGTGCTCAACATTGTAAAAAGATCCAAAGGGGCAGATCCAAACCATCTCGACCGTCAAATCATGTTATCTAGCGGTTCAAATCGCTCCAATGTTGAGCACCAAACACGTTTAACGCTCTAATTACCCACCACTGCCATTGGTTATAAACACGTTTTGGCTCAACGCTATCTCATGAAATCTTCCATGTAATTAATATCTTACTATTCCTGCGAAAAAGCAATTGATATCTTAGCAAATGCCAACATGCAACAGATATATCTTACATAATATAACGTGTAACTAATATCATACCTGATATAAACGTTCATTGCACGTACATTATTACTAGTTGGTATAGATGCATGAATTCCCTACCCCTCTCGAGGTGTTCTAAAAAATGGCAGAGCCATGCTGCAGGCGCTGGTGCTCGTACCTCCAGAGTTCGGTCCAGGCACCCTTTCTGCTATAGGTTGAACCCAATTACTAAGCCGAATAGGCCTAAGCTGCACACTCTTGGCGACACACGCTTAATTATTGAATGTAATATGGCCAGGTCCATCTGGGTGCTATCTCAAGAGGAGTTGGTTGAGCATCTGTGCTAAGAGGGGTCCTAACACCAAGAACTAGATTTTCTCAATGATCGAGTCACTATCTCATGAGTAGTTCATTCATTTGGTGGTGACTATATGGGCTATTTGGAGCGCTGGGCGAACAGCAATCCACAAGGAGGTTTTCCAGAGTCCCTTGTCTACACCTTGCTTTTTTTCTTTTTTCTCAAATACACATGAGTGTGCGTATCATTCATTAAAGAAGAAAAGGGAAGACTCCCAAGTCCACACTTACTTCACATAATTACATGTCAGGATTCTCCGGCAGCACCGGAAGACCTAGTTATTACTACTCGCGATCCGGCCCACCATCCTCTACCTCAAACCCTACTGTGTTGCCTTTCATGAGATCAACCCTCACCCAAAGAACACCCTCCTCCCTAATCCTAAGTAATGTCACGGGAAGAGACGGGGCAACACCATTGAACACGGTGTCGTTCCGGTGCTTCCAAAGAAACCACATCCCATGCAGGCATTTAGCGCGAGTGGACTTGCGATGAGCTGAGCAACGATCATGTCGAAGGCACCATTCGCCGAGGCCCTCTCTATCTTGGGGCTCGAAATCTGGCATGCCCGTGATGCTCCCCATCCAATGCCAGACATGTTTAGCAAAGACACAACCCACCAGTAGGTGTTGGATAGTTTCCTCTTATTAACCAAGCTATACTTGACAAGCCGGCGAGAGAGGACACCACGACAGCTCGAATCAAACCAACGCACCGGGTGGTATCTCTTGACAATCTTACCCAGGTCAATGTTGATGCGGCCATGTCAAGGAACGATGGTTTTGGTGCAGTGGGAGCCGAGACCTTTTTTTTGCGGGGAAAATAGTGAGAGCTTTATTGCTTAAAAGCGTTCGCTGGGCAGTCTGCCAATAGGCTACTGATCAGGAAGCTAGGAGTACTTTCGATCCAGCTTTCGGTCACGTCAATTGTGCAAGCTTGCTTGGCACAAATATGAGCAGGACCATTAGCCGATCTTACAATATGTCGGATATCAAAAAAGTGAAACTATCAGAGAGCTCTCCAATTTCTAACAAGATAGGTGCCACGGCTGATCGAGAGCCATGGCGAGTGGTCCAGAGGTTGGTGACCTCCGAGCAATCCGTCTCCACAATGACGTGTGTATAACCCCTCAAGCATGCGAAGATAACTCCGTCGCGCACTGCCATCGCCTCTGCAATGAAGGGATCCGTAACTCCAGGATATGGCTTGCTCCATGCTCCCAGAAATGAGCAAGAGGATCGGGCTACGCCCCCTGCTCCTCCTTTGCCATCTTCACGTTTGATTGCCGCATCAGTGTTGATGGTGACGAAGCCCGCGTCGGGCGGCCGCCACCCATGTCCAAGCATGATCAGTGCTATTTGCCGTGGCACCTCCAGAAGGGATAACGCCTCCCGAGTGCGTCGTACAGAGCTTGTCGGATCGAGCTGATCCTCACCATGTGTCAATCTGTTCCTCGAATGCCAAATGGACCACATGACCGAAACGGCCACTGCATGGTCCCTGGAAGTAAGGCGGTCATCACAAATGATGTCATCGGCCCAGGTCGCAGGATGGAGCCGCGGTAGCTTGAAGTCGAAGAGTTGTTGCGCCTCTTCCCAGAACTGTCTCGCATGTGGACACTCTACGAGTGCATGCATTAGGTTCTCCTGCGATGCTTGATAAATCTTACATAGATTTTGTTGTCGAATATGCCTGTGCATAAGAGTGCTCTCATCTGGTAATATGCCATGCAGCACTCGCCAAAAGAACACACACACCTTGGGCAAAACATTCAATTTCCAGAGATCATTCCACATCCGTTGTTTAGCTGTTGAAGCTCCGGTAGCCTGCCCTTCCTCTAGAGCCTGGAGCTCGTTACGAGTCACTAGAGCTCGGTACGCCGACTTAACGGTGTAGTTGCCTGATATTTCATGTGCCCACGCCAAGAAATCATCCCCTCCTCCCGTGCGTAATGGAATGTTCAGGATTGCTTCTGCGTCCGGAGCGATGAAGTTTTCACGAATAAGCTCCCGCTGCCAAGTCCAGTTGTCCGTGTCAATTAGGTCGCTGACCAATGTGACGTTTGATGCGGGTAGACGAAACAGGGGAGTCATTGTGTGTGTAGATGGTATCCAGCGGTCCTCCCATATTGAGATTGTCGTGCCATCTCCCACACGTTTGATGAGCCCCATGATCAAGGCCTCCCTGCCCGCTACAATGGCCCTCCATGTGGCGGAGGAAGAACCTGGAGTTAGAGCATGCATGAAGTCTATGTCGGGGAAATACCTTCCCTTGAGTACTCTCGCACATAGGGTATTCGGGTTCGTGATCAGACGCCATCCTTGTTTACCCAATAGTGCTATGTTGAAAAGATGGAGATCTCGAAAACCCATTCCACCCTTACATTTGGGTGTCGTTAGTTCCTTCCAAGAAATCCAATGCATAGACCGCTTATCAATTAAACTACTCCACCAGTACTTGGCCAGGCAAGACGTCAAACTCTTGCATACCTTTTTGGTTAACAGAAAGACACTCATACTGAATGTTGGGATGGCCTGAATGATGGATTTTAGCAAAGTTTCCCGCCCTGCACAAGCAAAAAGTCTTTCTGACCAGCCTTGCATTTTACTTCTGGATCTTTCCCCTATATGTTCAAAGGTGCCGCTGGTGATTTTACCCACTGCGGTTGGGAGACCCAAGTATCTCTCGCTGAAAGCCTCGACATGGACATCCAGTATGTTTTTGATAGCTTGCCTGCATCCCTGTGTTGTGTTCGGGCTAAAGAAAATTGCACTCTTTTCTCTGTTGACTCTCTGTCCCGAAGCCGCACCATAGATGCGCAAAATACTGTTCAATCTTGCCGCACTACAAGGGTCGGCCTTCATGAATATGAGACTGTCATCTGCGAAAAGCAGATGGTTTACCCAAGGTGCCTGAAGATTCACTCGTATGCCTCTGTCAACAACACCATAATGTTTAAGAAGACAAGAGAAACCTTCTGCACATAAAAGAAAAAGGAAGGGTGACATGGGGCATCCTTGGCGCAGGCCCCTGGATGGATCAAAATAAGGCGATAGCTTCCCATTCACCCGAACCGAGAACCGAACGGAAGTCACACACTTCATGATCAGTCTAACAAAATTTGCCGCAAATCCAAATTTGAGCAAAATAGCCTCCAAGTAACTCCACTCAACACGATCGTACGCTTTCATCATGTCAAGTTTGACAGCGCATGTGTAGTTCTTCCCCTTCTTTCTTCTTCGCATTGTATGAATGCTCTCGAACGCCACGAGGACGTTGTCTGTGATCAGTCACCCAGGGATGAAAGCACTTTGTTCTTCACTAATAATCTCATCCATGAATTCCCAAAGTCTGTTGGTGATAACCTTCACCGCTAGTTTGTACAGGACAGGGCATAGAGAGATTGGACGGTACTGAGAAATTGACTGCGGATTTCGTACCTTGGGAATTAACGTGATTGACATGTCATTCAAACCCAACGGTAGTTCTCCTCCATTCAAAAAATCCAGAACTGCAAGGGTTACATCCTCTCCTAGGATTTTCCAATGCTTTTGAAAGAAACCGGCCGTGAAACCATCGACCCCTGGTGCTTTCGACGGTGACATCTGAAAGAGAGCCGTGCGCACTCGCCTGGCTCGAAGATTTTATTCAGTGCAGCGTTCATGGCAGGTGTGACACGCTCTGGAACATGTGATAACAGCTCGCTGGCATCCGAAGGCCCCTGCGATGCATACAAGCTCTGGTAGAAATTCATTATCTCCTCCTGATCCTCCTCTTCACTAGCACAAACTGTTCCATCTGGTCTTCGCATCCCAGATATCTTGTTAATTCTCTGTCTCTGTTTCGCTTGCGCTTGAAAATAGCCTGAGTTTCGATCCTGCTCGCAAAGCCAGAGCACTCGCGAGCGTTGACGAAGCTAGATTTCCTCCTGGCAAAGAGCTTCGCATAGTTTGGCCATCGTGCTCTTCTCCTCTTCCGAAGGGCCTCGCCCAACTGACTACCTCCGAAGTTTGTCCAGCTTTTGCTGTAGCTTACGAACTGTCCTCGCAAGGCAGCCAAATTCTTTCTTGCCCCATGGTTCAAGTTTCTGTTGCATGGCACTCAAAGAGTTCAGTACTCCTTGTAGGTTAGGTGTGCATTGCTGGGCTAGCCAGCATTCAGCCACAACTCTCTCATAGTCCAAATGTGTCTGCCACACATTTTCATACCGAAAGGGTCGGCCACCCCTACACATTGCGTCACCGCGCTGCTCCCTGCATTCCATGCGTACAAAGCAGTGATCTGACTCGACTGCACTGATGTGATGAACTGCAGTATGCCCGAATTGTTGCCTGAATGCCTCGTTTGCGAAGGCCCGATCAATTCGCGCTTTGACATTGGCTCCTCCCGCCTGACGGTTATCCCAAGTAAATGGCACCCCAGTCCAGCCGAGATCTTGGAGCTCACACTCATCAATAGCTTCCTGAAACGCCCTCATCTGCCCCTCAGGCCGAGGTGCATGGGAGCCGAGACCATTTTGGTGCTTTTTTGCACCTTTGCTATGTATTTAGAGGTATTATAGATCCAACAATTTTAGATGCAATTGTTAGTGGAGAGAGCCGATTACAGCTGGTAATTAGTTATGATTAATAGGTTGTTATTAGTTGGCATTTATCTCCTGTAGATCCTGCACCCCGATTGTTATCTTCTGTTGTGAAACGAATCGGTGGTGGTTGTTGACAACCTCTAGAAATACCAAAGCCAGCGCCATCTGTTGATGCGCGATCCAATCTATCTCCTGTGTTTACATGGTAACAAGAGCCTAGCTTCAACGCACGTCCACAAACTCCATCCCTCGTCGCGATTCTCCTCGCCGCGATGACCACCTCTCCAAACACCTCCGCTTCCATGGCATCGACGACCATGAGCTGCCACCTTTTCGGCACTGCTGGCGCCCTCACCAATTCCTCCGTTCCAGTTGGGTCGATGATGACAGGGTAGGTTGCCGTGCCCAATCTCGCCCAGATTGTGACCTTGAAACTCTCACAGGAAAACCACCTGCTCTGGAAGGCCCAGATTGTCCCCATCCTGCGGGGGCATCAACTCCTCGGCTTCGTCAACAGCGAGAGCACTCCTCCGGAACACCTCTGCCTCCACCGCCGAAGGGGCGGAGAGGGCGAC
>NW_024111006.1:0-9366 GCF_003073215.2 Triticum urartu
CGCCGCTCCGCCAGCATATACTGGCAGCTGGGCGCCCGGCCTCCGGCCTGCCGTCGGCGCTCCCGGTCTTCTTGGCGCGCGCCCTCCTCCACATGCCTACGCTGCCTATGCGCCTCTGTACCAGGCCGCCGCCGCGCCCACGGCGTACTCCATGTACCCCTACGGCGCGCCTCCACCACCAACTTGGGATCATGTCGCGCCATCAGCGCCCTCTGCTCCGCCGACCCAGCCTGCGTCATCTACATCCACTACGGCAATGCCGGCCTGGGATCAGGCCGCTTTCATCGCCGCCATGAATTCACTCACCACCGAGGACGCAGGTACTGAATGGATTTTTGATTCTGGGGCATCTTCGCATATGTTTGCATCAGATCGTACGCTCACCTCACTTCGCCCCTCGCTCTTCTTCCCTTCCATCACTCTTGGCGACGGCTCTTCGGTCCCCGTTGCTTGCGTCGGCTCCACCACTCTCCCATCCTCTTTTTCCCCTCTTCTTCTTCGCGAAGTACTTGTAGCACCTGCTCTCATAAAAAAAATCTCATTTCCGTTCGACAGTTTACTGTTGACAATCAAGTTTCTGTTGAATTTGATCCTTTTGGGTTGTCTGTGAAGGACCTTCGCACCAAGGTGGAGATAGCTCGGTTCAATAGCTCCGGCGACTTGTACACGGTTCATCCAGCACTGCCCGCTCCACCTCATGCCATGGTGGCTTCTGTCACAACGTGGCACCGCCGCCTCGGTCATCCACAGTCCACCACGACGT
Organism: Triticum urartu; assembly: GCF_003073215.2. NCBI lineage: Eukaryota > Viridiplantae > Streptophyta > Magnoliopsida > Poales > Poaceae > Triticum > Triticum urartu. Next base: position 764 of record NW_024111006.1, read on the forward strand.
CCACGCTTCTTCAAGAATTTCAGCTTCCTCACGACCGTGCCACGCATGATTCGTCTTTGTGCCATGCATGTCAGATGGGCAAGCACGTTCGGCTGCCCTTTGGTGTATCTACTACCCGTAGTTCATTTCCCTTTGAGTTATTGCATTGTGACTTGTGGACGTCCCCTGTTCCTAGTGTTTCTGGATTCAAGTATTATCTTGTTGTATTAGATGACTATTCCCACTTTGTATGGACCTTTCCCATTCGCTCTAAATCTGATGTGCATGCGTTATTTGTCAAGTTTCAACAGTATGTCTCCACTCACTTTTCTCTCCCCATTCGTTTCCTTCAATGTGATAACGGCCGTGAATTTGATAACACTCGCAATCGTGATTTCTTTCTCCATCATGGCATTCTTCTTCGGTTCTCCTGTCCGTACACCTCCCTGCAAAACGGAAAAGCTGAGCAATCTCTCCGAACCATCAACGACATTCTTCGCACTCTTCTCATTCAAGCCTCCATGCCATCTTCATATTGGGTTGAAGCCCTACGACACGCCACTTTTCTTCTTAATATTCGTCCCACCAAGTTATGTCCTCGTTTCTCCCTACGAGTCTCTCTTTCTTGCCTCCCCTACCTATTCTGATCTCTGAGTGTTCGGCTGTCTTTGCTTTCCTAATTTATCCGCTACTTCAGAGAACAAACTAGCTCCACGATCGATGCCCTGTATTTTTCTTGGCTACTCTGACTTGCACAAAGGGTATCGTTGTCTTCACCTCCCCACCGGCCATGTCATCCTCTCTCGCCACGTTACCTTTGACGAAACTATCTTTCTGTTTGCCTCCCACCAGCCTCCGGATTTTTCTGCACCAATTTCTGGCCCCAGATCAGCTTCCGCCAGACCCCGCGCGATCGACGTGCATGGCCTGCATAGCCCTGTTCATCTGGACCCCGCCCCCAACCAGGCCCACCCACCACCACCACCCACCCACCTACCTCGGATCTGCCGCCGTACTCCTCCGACATATCTCCTGCGCACCAACCCCACCACCCACCTGCCTCGGATCTGGCGCCATCCTCCTCCATCATATCGCCTGCGCCCCAATCCGCCTCTACCCAACCAATCATCGACCACTCACCCACCACCAGCTTTTGCCCAGATTCTTCCGGGCCCGCCGCGTCTCCCATCCCAACCTCTGCTACTGATTCGCCCGCCACCACCCAATCAGCACCCACCTTTCCCTCTTCCTCACTAGCGTCTTCTTCGCCCTCGCCTTCTTCCCGCAAACTTCCAGCCACTACTGTTCCTGTTCCCGTCCCACATAACAACCACCCCATGCACACTCGTAGTAAAGCAGGATTTGGGCTACCAGTGGATCGTTTAAACCTCTGTCACTGCTACACCTATCTCTCCTATTCCCAAGTCCTATAAAGCTGCTCTTCTCGATCCTCATTGGCTCAAGGCCATGAAAGACGAATACGATGCGCTCCTTATCAACAACACGTGGTCTCTCGTCCCTCGTCCCTCTGGCGCAAATGTTGTGTCCGGCAAATGGGTCTTTCGCCATAAGTTTCATTCTGACGGCACCCTATCTCGCTACAAGGCTCGTTGGGTCCGTCGTGGCGATTCTCAGCAACCCGGGGTTGACTTCGACGAAACTTTCTCTCCTGTCGTCAAACCCAACACCATTCGGGTGGTTCTCAGCTTGGCTGTCTCCTCGTCCTGGCCTGTTCATCAGTTAGACGTAAAAAATGCCTTCTTACACGGTTCTCTGACTGAAACTGTCTACTGCCGACAGCCGCTCGGGTTCTCTGATCCAGTTTTTCCCGATCACGTTTGTCACCTCCAGAAATCTTTGTACGGTCTTAAACAAGCACCACGCGCCTGGTTTCAGCGTTTTGCTACTTTTATCCAGCGCATTGGATTCTTTCCCTCTTGTTCGGATTCTTCCCTCTTCATTTTCCACTCTCCCGAGCACACTGCCTACCTTCTCCTTTACGTCGATGATATAGTGCTTACTGCCTCCTCGGAGGTTTTCCTAACCCACATCATTTCTTCTCTTTGTTCGAAATTTTGCATGACTGATCTTGGTCCGCTGCATCACTTTCTCGGCATTGCCGTCTCCCGGTCCTCCTCGGGTCTTTTTCTGTCGCAACGCCAATATGTTCTCGACCTTCTCTCCAAAGCCGGCATGACTGACTGTCACCCCGCTCGTACCCCAGCTGACACCAGTTCTAAGCTTTCCTCCGCCGGCAACCCTCTTGATGATCCCACTCTCTATCGCAGTCTCACCGGCGCTCTCCAGTATCTCACTCTCACGCGTCCGGAGATCACCTACGCTGTCCAACAAGCCTGCTTGTACATGCACGATCCACGTCTTCCGCACATGCATCATGTCAAGCGTGTTCTGCGTTATCTTAAGGGCACTCTAGATCATGGCCTTTCCATTACCCCCTCATCTCCTACCACCCTCACCGTGTACTCTAATGCAGACTGGGCAGGGTGTCCGGATACTCGACGATCCACTTCAGGTTACTGTGTGTACTTGGGTGACAACCTGATTTCATGGTCTTCGAAGCGGTAACTAACTGTTTCCAGGTCGTCCGCGGAGGCTGAGTACCGCTCTGTTGCTCACGCTGTTGCCGAAACGGTGTGGCTTCGTCAGCTGCTCGGTGAACTACATCGTCCTCTTCATCAGGCTACTATCGTTTATTGTGACAACATTTCAGCTGTCTACATGTCATGCAATCCTGTCCAGCATCGTCGGACCAAGCACATCGAGGTTGACATCCATTTCGTTCGCGAGAAGGTGGCGCTTGGCGACGTTCGCGTTCTACACGTTCCTACTAGTGCTCAATTTGCAGATATCTTCACCAAAGGCCTGCCGTCAGCTCCCTTCTTCGCCATCCGTGCCAGTCTCAACGTCGTCAAGCCTGGGAGCCAGCATCCAGCCGTTGCTTTGTGTTAGTCAGCAGACTCCCTCTGCCCACGATCGTTGCACGATCTGCTCCACGATCTAGCGATAGTTGGTCTAGCCAGCACTATATGTATCCCCTGATGTACTCTGTATCAATCAAGCAAAGCATTCCAAAAGTTTACACTTTGGATGCCTCACCATGGCCAGGGATTGCAAGGTAGAATCCTTCACCCAGATTATATGTTGGGCGGTTTCTTGTTCGACATCAATTTCTGGTTGGAGATGTATTCCAGTTCGGTTGTGTGATTACATCAAATTTGAGCATATTAGTTGAAATGTGTAATGCTACAAAGTTGACAGGTTTTCATAGTATTTTACTACTGGAGTCTCTTTTGTTTGTTTTCTGCCCCTTGACTTCTACGGTCTCCATTTAGATATATGCATGGCTAACCAACCGTTTGTGCTTGTTATTAACAGTTTTAGATGAGTATTCCTACACATAGATGAATACCCTCCTAATACTAACCAAAGATTTGATATTCCATTACATTTGGTTAATCTGCCTGAGTTAATGCCTCCTACACAAGGAGGTGAATGAAAATGCGATGGGGGGCCTGTCTCAGAATTGTTTCCCCCTTTTTCCCAATAGCTTTCATCTGCAGTAATAGCTATTGGGCTGCATATGCACGCGCGCAGGTGTACCACTAAGGCAGGTGCGCAGAGGATGGCAGAGGAGGCGCGCCAAGGGCGCGCCCCTCCCACTAGTCCAATCCATTAACACCTACATTGAGGGCTCTATCAAACATAGAAGGACCGCCATCCAAGTGTTCATGAACAAGTTTTGCGTTTTCTATGTGCAAGTGGTGAATATGCACCAAAGTGGTATTTGAGTCAATAGCCACATAAGTTTCGTTTCCTTCACTTTGGTCATCATCTTTCTGGTTTGCTTTGTTTCTGGCATTATGTTCACATGTGATTTTTGAATAGATGGACTTGGCCGCCCCTTTGTACCATAAATTTTAGAAGAAGTCATTCACGATGTCCCAACAATGGTGGAGTTGAACGGAAACCGAAGTGGTCAAACTTCTTTGAAGATCCCAGAAACCCCACCAAGAAGAACAACAACAACAATGTCACAAGCTACCACCAATCTATTGGATTGGATGACGATGATGGGCAAGGTGGAGGGGACGACGTACATGGGACTGGCCCAAAGAGGAATGAACACTTGAGGGTCAAGAGGTAGGAGAAGGATTGGCCCACACGTGACAACGCGGAAAGCAAAATGTCCGCCACATGGACTAACATTTTTCGCAACAAACGAGAGGAATCAAAGAAAATGAGGAGAAAAGGGAGAAGAAGGAGGAGATGTATGAGTTCTTCTTGAATGCAAAGGGAGAAGATGTAGTACGACTGGGAGAAGGTGAGAGAGAGAGAGAGAGAGATGGCAAAAAGTGAAGGTTGATAAGGTGAATACATATGAGACTATTGAGCTCGAGAAAGAGAAGGTGAGCCTAGCTAGAATCATGTTGATCGATCGTCTATGTATGAGTTGTTGAATTTACTTGGCATTGATTATTTTGGCTTGTGTTGAAGCGTGAATTGTTGTGTGCTATATCGATCGAATGATCCATGTGCATGTGTTTATATGTAGATATATCGATTGAATGATCCACGTCATGTGTTTATATGCATTTGAGGTTTTGAAAATGGAAGGTGAGTTTGCCTAGGTAGACAAATGAGGGTCTGTCGGCTTCTGTCTGCAGACGTGTTCACGAACATATATGGGATCAAATTAGCCGAGTGTGGTTGGGGATGTTGTTATAGTTTATGTCACTTTTTAGTTTCTCTTTCGAAGGGTTGTCATGCGTGTCTCGTTCGACCTCTGGATGAATTTTGTATACGTGTAAACATTATTGCTTGATATGAGGCAAAGTTTTTCATTAAGAATAGCAAGTCCCCTTTGAACTTTCTTTTCTATATTTCTCTTTCGGTTTACTGGTTTCTGTTTCATTCTTTTGTTTCCTTTTAGCTTCTTTCATCTTTTTATCTTTATTTTTTTATATTCAAGAACATTTATTGACATATGTGAACATTATATTTTTCAGTATGTTAACACCTTTTTTCAAATACCATTATATTCAAATTAATGAATAATTTTAAATACATTTTTTTTTTCATATTTCTGAACCTTTTGAATTCATGATTTTTGTAAACTCGTCTTCTTTTTATTTCACGAGCACTTTGTAACCCGTGAACATATTTTGAGATTCAGGAATATTTTCCATATTCATGAACTTCAAATCTATGAAAATCCTAGTGGGTTTTTTTCAAAACCAGCGCGTGGTGATTTCTTGTTCACATGAGCAACAAAACAAAGCTTGCAGCGAACGACTGCACTAGGCCATGGCCCGTGAGACTCCAAGTATTCACCGTGGGAGCAACTAATTAAGGAGTACTCCATGAGGGAGCCTGCAAGGCTGACTTTCAGTTTTGCCCAGTTTCCGGATTTTCTTTATTTTCTGTATGCGTATTCGAATTTTTTTTGCTCGAAAAATGGGTGTTTTTTTCTACCCGAGAGGCACAACTGCGCCTCTCGAAAACACACACGTTTTTATTGCTTCCGCGAGAAGCACGGATTTATTGCGCATGTAAAAGAATGTTTTTTTCCTTTCGCAAGAGGCACAAATTTGTTTTCGTGAGGGAAAAAACACGTTTATTTGCTTCTCATGGAGGTACGAATTTGCTTTTGCGTGAGCACAACTATGTTCCTTTGGAAACGAAAAAAAAAACTGCTTGCAGCTTAGTTTTTTTGTCTATTTTTTTCATTGAAACTTATCAACGTGGGATCAAGTTTCAAAGATCTTGACGCGAGGAATCCAAGGGTAAAGCTATTCGGGATTTAAACACATGATTTAAGAGATAAAATGTTTTCAATATACGAATCTACGAAAAAAGGAAAAAGCGATGAGAATGACTTCCTTTTAACACAAAATGCTGAGAATAACCTTTGCACAGAGTAATAGTGATTTGGCCAATTCAACGCTAAAAGCGCACCTCCCTGCCAGGGCTGTCGAGCAAGGAAAACCCTATTTAATGCACACTGCGGTAAATAGTCGGGGCTTTGCAAAAGGGCGCCCCCAACTGGGCTGGCCTGATTTTTTTTATTTGTTTGTCCTTTTTTATTTTTATTTTGCACGTTTATTTTTATTTTTACAAAAACTTTATTGTTCCTATTTTCAATTTTTTTTGGAAATTTTAAAATTTATAAAAAGATCGTTCAAAATTTTAAAAACATTCCTATTTTCAAATTTGTTCAGAAATTTCAAAAAAGTTTAGAATTTTAAAATATGTCCTTTTTTTTCAAAAACCATTCAGAACTTCCAAAAATGCTCTTGCATTAAAAAATGTTCATAGATTAAAAATGTGTTCGTGTTTTTCAATAGTTGTTCAGAATTTCACAAAATGTTCTAGTTTTTTCAAAAAAATCGTAAATTCAAAAACTGTTTGCGTTTTTGAAATAAAATCATCTTCTTTAAAAGATGTTGAGAGTTAGAAAGATGTTTCTGTATTCAAATGTTTTTCAAAATTCAAAAAATGTTCACACTTTCCAAGAAAGTTGAAATTTTTTGTTTTTTTAGAGAATGTTCAGATTTCAAAAATTATTTGACTTTTATAAAATTGTTCATAATTTTCTAAGAATTATTAGAAAGATTTAGAAAATTTTCAGATCTGCCAAAAAATTAAATTATTAATTTTTCGTGTTGTTCATTTGTCATTTACACTAGTCAGGTCAACTGGGTAGCAACACCGGTAAAAACGCGTGAAGGCAACCCCTTTTTGGATTTCTTACATCAAACAGTACTAGTACATCTCTCGCTGGCCAGAACATTTGCCAGTGGGCCGGCCTAGTCGGGGGGCTCTGCGTGTGCATCGACACCTTTATGTGGATTTTTACATCGCATATAAGAGCTCCCACAGTCGCATCTATCACAGTATGGGAGCTCCTATCTGCCACTCTCTGCGGGAGATTGTTGGCCGCACACACAGTCGCATCTTCTATTGGGCCGACCCATGAAGCTAGAGTCCAGTAACGAATGGCTACTGTAGCATTCTCGAGGGTTCGACTCCAAGATCACCCGCTGTAGTGAGCGTTCGTGTTAATATAGCAGCGTGAAGCTTAAGAACAACGCCAGCGCAAAGCCAAACATTTTTTAAATTTTGAACGCGATGCTTTTCTTGAAAAAGGTGATTTTTTTAGGAACCCAAACACTTATCATATTCGAAAACACAAACATTTTCAAAATTACGATTTTTTGATAAATCAACTTAAAAAAATCCCAAACTTATTTTGTTTTTGCAAACAAATTGTGAAAGCATGATCATTTTTCAATTTTTAAACAAGTTTTGAAAATGGGAAAATTTGTTAAGATACAAAACTTTTTTGAAAGTTAGCAATTCTATAGTATTTTGAATTTTTTAACACTTTTTGAAACGAAGAGATTTTTTAAAGAAATTCTAAACTTTTTCTAAATTTCTTTTTTTTGAAATTTCTGAACAAATTACGATAGCAGGAACATTTATAGGAAATTTGAATAAATATTAAAAAATGTGAACATTGTAAATTTCTGAATATTTTTTGTAAAAGAAAAATAAAATTGAGAAATAAAAAAACAAACAAAAAGAAAAGAAAAACCTGGGATCAACTTCTCATTTGGCCACACATCCTCAAAGTGCTGCAAGCCAAATACGCTTACTTTTATGGTTTCTTTGGATGGGCTCCGGAGAAAAAAGTGCACAATTGTCTATTATTCCTATTAAACGAGGATGCCATACTCATCACCGACGGTTTCACCAGCGGCATAGAGGATGGCGGGGGATCACCACTTTTGGCCACTTTATGTCTTGGTCCTCTAACTTCTTCATCCAAGAATGTTCAATCAGCTTCGGCATTGTGTGGGAACTTATGAGTCCCCCTGAATCTGCTCGACATAATGTAGGGTTGTCGTTCAACGATATTCATCGCCTTCTTATCCGTGTTTGCGGTCTGTTTTCTAGATCATTGTCGTTGGTGTATTCTGGCTTCGAATGGCAACTTTCCGACCGTTGTGTCAATGTTTCTCTGACTCTGATGAGGCTATGGAGGTCCAAAGCAGCATCGAGCTTTGCTCAAGGCTCCGCTGCTGGCAAGTACAAGAAGAAGATCACCTTGATTTCTTCAAGGACCTAAGTGCAATTTAAATTTCTTTAATGATGGTCTTGTAAAGGTTGCTCGACTTTAGTATGTGGCATTTGGCGTTTTTGATAGAAGAAAAACAATCTTCGATAAAAGTTTTTCTTTAGATTAAAATTCTATGAAGTTCTTTTAAAATCCTTCAGACCAAAAGTGGCTGGAGAACCACGTGACATATGTGGTAAGCAATCCAAACAATTCAAAAAAGAGGTGGCCGGAGGCGAATAGGCGGCCCATTAGAATTCCCTGTGTCTCTATTACACAGTCTGAATGTCTGATCCACCGGGCCGGCCGAACCCCGCCCGTACCTTGCTTTCTCTTCCGCCTATTACAGTCTGTATCCTGGTGCAATTTGCTCTCTGAATTACATATCAGTTCGCCTTGATCCAACAAATTCTGTAAGAAAAGGTACGATTTTGATGTTCAAACATTAAAGAATATATGCTGCTGTGTAATCCCCATACCCAAAAGA
>NW_024111007.1:0-10109 GCF_003073215.2 Triticum urartu
ACATGGTGATCCGAACACGGGGCGCAATTCTTGGTCGAACCAAGGTGACCAGTCGAGCTGGTGACGAAGATGCCGAAGTCAGAGTTGATCTGCAGGCGAGCCATCGATCCTTTTGTCGATCACACAGCGGAGCCCTCAATGAAAGCACCAATGTCGGTGTCAAAACCGGCGGATCTCAGGTAGGGGGTCCCGAACTATGCGTCAAGGCCGGATGATAACAGGAGACAAGGGACACGAAGTTTTTTACCCAGGTTCGGGCTCTCTCGATGGAGGTAATACCCTACTCCTGCTTGATTAATATTAATGATATGGGTAGTACAAGAGTAGATCTACCACGAGATCAAGGAGGCTAAACCCTGGAAGCTAGCCTACGGTATGATTGTTGTATATGTTGTATATCTATCGACTAGCCTGTCCTCGGTTTATATAATGCACCGGAGGCCTAGGATAACAAGAGTCCTAGCCGAATACGCCGGTGGGGAGAAGTCCTTGTCTTGATCGCCAAGTCTTGTGGAATCTTCCTTGTATGCGGTAGCCGTCCGAACTGGCCCATGAGTATGCGGCCATGGGGGTCCTCGGCCCAATCTAATAGATCGGGAGACGACGTGGTGAGTACCCCCTAGTCCAGGACACCGTCACTGGGTGTCAAAAGATTAAGCGTCCGACAGAGCTGATCACAATAATTGCTATAGCTAGCTTTTCTATGAGTGTGTGCATGCAACTCATGTACTAATCAATCAGAGGTTTGCTTTTATGTGTTGATCTCACCGGAGGAAACCTAGCTTCAGTACGACATACGTATAGCTAGCTTACATATGGCCAATGAGTACTCAATAGGAAAAACATGATGTGTCGTGACCTACGACAGAACTTTGTCCAAGAGCCCCGCCGTCTTTAATCGGTGAGACCTGACTAGGCCTACACATACCTCGACCATGTGTGCACACTTTCCAGCTTTGTCGTGAAGCACATCGATTTAGCCGTAATCTAAGATGAGGTCAGTAGCATCTCCGATCTACTTGCTGAAGGATGTATTCGCATGTGATGTTGTTCATAATACGCCATCCATTATGGTTTAAAATTTTGTCTTGCAGTACCTCCTCGGACTGCTTGAGTCTAACCTTCCAACTAGAGCGACAGGCATGTCCATGTTCAGTGCGGCCACAAGCAAGCAACCTGCTACAAGGTAGGCTTTCTAAGTGCTAGCATAGTAGATAAATATCATTTAAGGTCAAGAAATAAAATAAATATGATTTATCTTGAGTAAATAAATATGATTTATCTAATCTTTTGTATTATGCCAAAAAAATTGTGGGGAAGTATAATGCCAATTTATTCTGGTGTTATATTCATTTTTTTGTTGTTGTAGCGTGTGCCACTTGAACTCAGGCACATGGCAGTTCCTCTCATTGAACTAGATAATAACGTGCATCTTCATCATTTTACATGTTTTTTGGTGTGGTCTGCTTTGGTTGACAAAAGAATTTGCTAGGTGCATTTAGAATGATTATTGTTGTAGACGGCGAGTGACTTGCATGGTTTAATTTGGTAAAGAAATTTGTTCCTCCTAAACTTAGGTATATATACAACGTTCATTGTGGTTCACATAATTCTTTAGTGTTTTTCTTGCCATTTTCGCTGCCATGACAAAGTTTTAACAGTGCATCCCCTTGCAACGCACGGGTAATTCTCCTAGTTGGACTCAAATGTATATATACATTGGAATCAAATAAGGGCATCAACAGTCAAAGTAGAAGTCTGGTTAAGAGATGTCACAGCAGAGGAGGTACTCCAGGAAGTCTGGCTGAAACTCAGAAAACTTAACCCAAAGTGGTGTGATTGGACTATCCTTGATCGAATCACATCAACCTTTGGGGTTCTGCTGGATGTAGACTCGCAACACAACTTCTAGAGTTTTTATGAAACCATAAGAGTCAAAATATCATGCAAGGACCATAGAAGGATTCCACAAGAAAGGGTGTTTGGGATCCAAGGGAAGCTGTACAGGATTCAAGTTGAGGTGGAACCCCCCCCCCCCAGGCAAATGCAGATGTAGTGGTGCAAGAGCCTCCAAAAACCAACAGCTCTGTCTCTATGGATACTGATAAGGGGAGTGAAGGAGCATCTGGTGGCATAGAGGCACAAAAAAGTTCCAAGGCTGGATCAGACAGTGGCTCAAATGCAAGAAGTGGGAAGGGAATAAAAAACTCTACCCATAACCAGCTGTCAGTGACCCCTGAACCACCCACCCCCACCTCCCTCTTAAAGGCACAAGCACCAAAAACTCTGCAACATCCCAAGAGAAGTGGTCTGAACTGTTTCATGGACAGCAACAATGACAACATAGATGGTTTTAGTCTGCTTAGAGAAATGGAGGGATGGATAATGATGACATTGACACTAAGGATGAGTGGGATGAGCTGCAAGAGGAAATGCAGATCAAGAAGCCACTGGGTCAGAATGAAGATATGCAAAACAAATAGTATGAGGTAGATTACCCACCCCTCTAGACCAAAGAGACTAAGAAGACTAAGAAATGGGGCCCCACTCAGGCTCCTAGGGTCAGTGCAAGGAATGCTGGAGATACCAGAATCATCTTACAAAAAGCCCAACAACTCAAGGAGTCTCAGGATGCAGCAACAAAAAAAGAGCAAGGTAAAAAATCCACCCCTTTCTCTCTCTTCAATAACCCCCATTTTATTTTAGTAGCTTCCAAAATAGGAATTGATCTATACCCCAAAGAAGTGAACATTGTTAGTTTACCTTTTTCCAGTACTTTGAATCCTGACAGGAATGTTGATCCTGATCCAGGATTCACCACCCGCCCCAAATGTAGTATGGGGTGTGGGGTGGAACATAGTGGTAGCTTTGACTCTGGCGAAGTGTGGAATTTGGTTTGCAACCACAAACGAGGCAAGCACCCCAAGACCAAAAGTTTCCCATGAATGCTATCTTTTGAAATATTAGGGGCATTACTGCTCCACGGAGGAAAACCCTTATTATAGTTACAATTAGGAAATTACAAGCCTCTGTCCTGGGTTTTCAGGAAACCAAGAAAGAAGATTTCTCTGACTCCTACCTTAAATCTTTAGTAGGAAGCAGGAACTTCTCTTGGCACCACCTCCCATCAAAAGGCTCTACTGGAGGGATACTGATGGGGGTGGATGCTGATATTTTAGAATCATCTCCTGGTCTCATCTTGAGTTTTCGGTTATTTGTGTCCTTAAACTAAAAAGTAATGATGTAACCTTTAGAATCATCACTGTTTATGGGTCTCCCTATGAGGAAGGAAAGGAAGCCTTTATGTCTAAGCTTCACTCCTTGTTCATAGAGTGTCCATACCCCACTCTGATTGGGGGTGACTTTAATTTGGTTAGATATGCTACAGAGAAAAGAAATGGGGTTGTCAACGATAGGTGGTGTGACAACTTCAATGCTTGGATAGAAATCTGGAGTCTGTTGGAAATCAAACTGTCTAGCAGAAAATTGACCTGGGCTAACAACCAGGTAGACTTGATTATGTCAATAATAGATAGACTTTTCTACAATACTGAGCTTCATAAATTTTTTCCATTACCCTCATGTATTGCTTTGCCTATATGTGGCAGTGAGCATGCCCCCATTATTTGGGAATCAGGGATGGAGCAAATGCCCAAAGGTAGCAGTTATAGGATGGAAAATGGTGGTTACTTAGAGAGGACTTCTGCAATCTAATTACCAAAATTTGAAATGAACCCACCTCTAGGGCCAATCCCTTGGACAATTGGCAAGAAAAGATGAGAAAAATTAGAAGAGTGACCAAAGGGTGGAGCTAAAATGAGGAGGCTCAACTTAGGAGATATAAGAAAATCCTTCTAGAGGAATATGACAAGCTAGATATCAATTATGAAACTGTAGTGCTCTCTGACTCTGAGTCCTCTAGACTCAAATTTACCCATAGTGAACTCTAGAAAATTTGGCTTCAAGAGGAGATTAAAGAAAAACAAAGATCTAGAGATGGGGACATCAAGGAAGGGGACATGAATACTGAGTATTTCCATGCAGTGGCAAACCAAAGGAGAAGGAAAACTACCATCCACTCCTTGGATGGCCCACAGGGCCCAGTCATTGATACTAAGGAAATGCTTGGAATTGCATGTAGCTTCTATAAGGATATTTTCAAGAAAGAGGAGAGGAGTGGATACCAGTTGGATCCATCCTTCTCCTCTGATGAAGATAAAGTTAATACTGCTAAAAATGAAGCCCTTGAGGCCCCTTTCTCGGAGGAGGAAATTAAAAGGGTTGTCTTTGAATCATACTCTGATGGTGCCCCTGGCCCAGATGGTATTCCCTTCTTCTTTTAGCAGTATTTCTGGGAGCTAATCAAAAAAGACCTGATAGCCAAGTTTGAAGTTTTCCATCAAGGGGAACTGGCTATCCATAGTCTCAATTTTGCTATGCTGACATTGATCCCAAAAGAGGTTCATGCTTCCAGCATGAAAAAATTTAGGCATGTTACTTTGCTTAACTACAACTTTAAGATCTTCACTAAGGTCCTCACAAATAGACTAGCTGGAATTCTGCAAAGGCTCATAGCAAGTAACCAATCCGCCTTCCTAAAAGGCAGATATATCTTGGAGAGTGTAGTCACTCATGAAATCCTGCATTCCATCCACTCTACCAAGAGACAGGGCCTACTACTTAAATTAGACTATGGAAAGGCCTTTGATAAAGTAGATTTGGAATTCCTTTAAGAACTGCTTAGGAAAAGAGGCTTTGGGGAGAAATGGATCCATTGGATCCTGCAAATCACTAGTGGAGGTTCAGTGGGTGTGAAGTTGAACAACACTGAGAGTGATTTTTTTCTCACTAGAAAAGGGTTGAGGCAGGGGGGGCCCTATTTCCCCCCTACTATTCAACCTAGTAGTTGACATACTTACTAGAATGTTAATGAAAGCAGCAAATCACCAGCTAATAGAGGGGTTGTGTGCTGAGATCTGCCCAGGAGGGATTATATGCTTTCAATATGCTGATGATACTATTTTATTTTTAGATAATAACCTGGACCATACCAGAAACCTTAAAATGGTTCTCTCCTGTTTTGAGATGATCTCTGGCATGAGAATCAACTATAGTAAAAGTGAACTCATCCTGGTTAACATGGATGGAGCTGAGGTGGGGGAGTTCCTAGACACACTGGAGTGTGCAAAAGGTTCCTTCCCAATTAAGTACCTTGGGATACCACTGCACTATGATAAGCTTAGAAGAGAAGATATTCAACCACTTATTCATAAGATTATGAAAAGGATTGCTGGGTGGAGAGGAAAACTTATATCTTATAAGGGAAGGATTATCCTCATCCAGGCATGTTTAGCTAGCATTACTGTATACCTGCTTTCTTTCTTTAAATTCCCAAAATGGGCAATAGATCTTATAAATACTCAAATGGCAAATTGTCCTTGGAATGATTTTGAGGGACACAGGAAATTACATTTGGCTAACTGGAAGATGGTCTGCATGAAGAAAGAATTTGGGGGGCTTCGCATCCCAAATCTCTAGGAGGTTAACCTTTGCCTATTAGGATCTTGGGTTAAAAGATACTATGACGGGGAAGGGAAACCCTAGAAGATGACGATAGGCCAGAAATACATGAGAGGCAAGACTAATGTTTTTGCCCCCAACACCTCCACCAGTACCTCTAGGTTTTGGAAAGGAGTAGAATCCATCATCCAAACTTTGAAATTTGGATATAGGTGGAAAATAGGAATAGGAGATAAGGTTAGGTTTTGGGAGGATACTTGGTTTGTCACCTCCCCCTAGCAGTACAATTCTGGCATATTAGAGAGATCTGGGATGGTGAAACACTGAAGCTAACTTTTAGGAGAAATTTTGATAATACAATGATGGAACAATGGTATAAGCTAGTAGAGATTGCTAAAGAGATCAACTTCAATAGTGACTCTGGTGCTCTGATATGGCAACTTGAGAACAAGGGTGTGTAGTCTTCTAGTTCTTTGTACCATGTGATTAACTTTAGAGGGGTGCACCCTCTGCTCCTACCAGCTGTTTGGAAACTGGTAGTACCGCCAAAGATACATGTCTTCCTCTAGTTGTTTTCCCAAAATAAGCTTATGACTAGAGACAACCTGAGGAAAAGACACATTATCAAACTACCGGAATGTGTTTTCTGTGCTGAGCAGGAGACAAACAACCATTTATTTTTTGGCTGCATAGTAGCCAGCAATATTTGGTCGTTTGTCAACCTCTTCTTCTAAAAGAATTTGGGTATAAACTTTGAATCCATGGCCCACTTTTGGATCTCTAATAAAAAGAATTTGACTTTGAATGTAGTTAGCTCTATTGTCCTTTGGTGTTTATGGAAATATAGGAACTCTATGATTTTTAATAACATCATCTGGACATCTATTATTTAGGTGTGGAGACTGATTCATAGAATGCTCAAATTCTGAGTGACTCTGACCCCAGAAACAAGCAAAAACCAGGTGGAGGCATTTTTAGTGCGCTGGCGAAACTACTCCAACAACCCTTAATGATCTCATGTGGCTGAAAGTAGGGGTGGAAATGGATCGGATGCGGATCGGATAGTGCTCTTGCCACTTCCATTTTCATATTTTCAAAACGAATACGAATCCGAATACGGATGTTATCGGATACGGATGCGGCTCGGATAATATTCGAATACGGATACGTATCGGATATTTTCTTGATTCGGAACGGATACGAATAATATCAACATATTGCTTAAGTAAATTAGTCGATAGCTATGTGACCTAAAATAATCAACTTGTGACATACAATAAGTCAATGATAAATAGGTTTATGAATAAATACTATTGTAATGCATAATAATTTATAAGTTTAATCATATAAAGAGTAAAATTTGACTACTTATTTGGCTTTTATGTTGGATAATTGGAATATTGGGTCTAGAATTTTAAAAATTACCTCCCATAATCTTATTCGGATACGGATATATCAACTTCCATATCCATATTTGTCTCAAAATCTCCTACCATATTTTATTTTTTATTTTTTTAATAAAGTCGGATACGGATAATTTCCATTTCCATTTTGGTTCGGATGCGGATGTTTCGGATACGAATAGGCATTTTCTCGAATACGAATATCGGATATTTCGGATTATCCGCTACCAATTTCCACCCCTAGCTGAAAGTGAGGAACACAGGGTTGGATGTTGGTGCAAGCTGGGACAACCTCAAAATCTTTGAAGATGGTGGCTTACTTTCTCCTGCCGAGAAGCAAGAATCTGACGACAAGACCATGATGCATAGCCCCGTATCCACCCTCGCAATCTGTTGGTCGCCCCAGGCGGCCTTGGCACCGCCGCTGAAGTTCAGGAGAGGAGGAGGCGAGATCGTGATGTGATTCTCGACCATCATGCGAGTGTGATGTGCCTGGTCTTCAAATGCCTTGCCTTTCAGGGCTGTTGTTTTTAGTTTCCCATGTGTTTTCGTTATGTCATTTGGCTCCTTATTCAGCAGGGCTATAATAATCTTTAGGTTGAAACTCTGAAGTTTAGTTTTGTAAGAGTAAGACTCTGTATGATTTCATTCTGGTTAATGGAACCGGGGAGAGGCCTCCCTGTTCTTCTAAAAAAATAAGGGCATCAACAAAGATATAATAGTATCCTTACTTAATACTCAGGGGAGCGAGGTCTTGGTTGTACTATTAGACAAGGAAGTAGTTAAGCTTCTAATTAAGGCGTTGACACGTTTTGGAAGCACCTGGCTGTAAAATTATGTCTGTTTGAAATATGATGTTATACCTTTTTTTAATTACTTTCTTTCAAATACAAGGCCTTGCTTGAAGATGGGAGGTAGGTAGTAATGGGATACTATATGAGTACTGCTCGTATAAGGCATAGACAAAATGAAAGCTGCACCACCATGCAAGCATGGCCAGGTTTGTACATCAATTTGACATACTATCCCATATGAAGCTTTTCTTACTTATCGATTGACAATCAAACTTTTCAACTACACTCAATGGTTATAATCGTACTAGCAATTGCATGATCCAAATTTTTCACTATAACAAATGTATCAGATCGCCCTGGATTACAAAATGAAACACGGCCAAAGAAAATTGATGGGATCACCCTTCGACTAGTAGGTACATGCATGCAATCTCTCACTAAAACATGAAAATGATCGACATCAAACTACTACAATCCTGTGTCCTCGATCGACCTAAAAACAAGAAAAAATTCTTCGAAAATCTTACCACGAGTGTAAACATGGGACTCACTCGATCGAGATGGATAGTTGGTTGCTCCACTCCCTTATTCCTTCTCCTTGGCTGATCCGGCCAGGAAATCAAATTGTTCCCGTGCTAATAAGGTGGTCGGCGAGGGTGTCGCGCAGGTCAGAAGCCGATGGCAAGGGGTTATCATTGGCAACCATGCCACCGTCTGTTAAATATTGTATTCACGGTATATGTATAAACCGTGCTGGTTAGGTGGTGTGGCATGTGTGGTATTCAGTTAGGATAGGTTAAGGCATTCTGATCAGATCCTGTTAGATAGCTTAGAGATCAATCCACGCCTAACCTAATCCTAACCTCCCCTGTAATCTGCGCTGACACCTCTGGCTATATTAACACGCAACGCGCCCCTGCTAATGCATGCGCTTCCAGCCTCGTTTCACATGGTATACAGAGCCTAGTACTTCCAATACATCTAGGTTATGTCTTCTTCCTCCTCCTCCCTCGCCATGGCCATGCCCTTCCTCGCCTCCCTCGGCCACACCATCACGGAGAAGCTCACCCATGAAAACTTCCTGGTGTGGAAGGCGCAAGTCCTCCCGCACGTCAGGGCTGCGATGATGATGGCCTACCTCGACGGATCGATCAAGGAACCTGCTACTGTCATCGTCACCGAGAAGGAGACCACTAGGAAGAAGGAGACCACCCCCACGCTGAATCTAGAGCATGCGATCTGTGTCACCCAAGATCAACAGGTCCTCACCTTTTTGCTTGCCTCGTTGCTTCGCGAGGTTCTGATGCAGTTCTCCAACCATACCACGGCCCCGGGCGTCTGGCAAGCCCTGGTTGAGAGCCTCTGCATAGTCTAGGGCG
Source organism: Triticum urartu (assembly GCF_003073215.2). Classification (NCBI taxonomy): domain Eukaryota; kingdom Viridiplantae; phylum Streptophyta; class Magnoliopsida; order Poales; family Poaceae; genus Triticum; species Triticum urartu. The sequence continues at coordinate 9,097 of NW_024111007.1, forward strand.
CGCCAGATTCAGCTCCGATCGGCGATCAAAAACATTCGCAAAGGCGACCTCTCTGCTGCTGCTTACTTCACCAAGATGAAGGGGCTAGCGGACGAGCTCGCAGCTGCAGGGAAACCCCTCAATGAAGATGATGTCGTGTCACACATCTTGGAGGGTCTCATGCACGAGCACGACTACAACGGGTTCGTCACCACGATCTCCATGCGCGCTGTCACCGATCAACCGATCAGCCTCAGCAAACTTTTTTCGCTGCTACTCTCTACGAAGTCCCGAATCACTGCCCAGCATGCCGCCTACACCACTCACCAGTCTGCCAACCTCGTTGCGAAAGGTGGTCGTGGTGGCTACAGTGGCAGACGCAGCGGTCAGGGTGCACTACAAAAAAAGACACATCCGTGACATTTTGGGCCGAACAAAAAAAATTCTGTCATACATATGACACTTCTATGACGATAATTGTGACAAAATCTGGTATCATCATAGATGTGGTGGGCTCCTACTTCTATGACAAAAAATCATGACAGAAAATGGGCTTTTCGTCCTGGGCGGGCCGGAGACGCAGCTGCATGACATTCTTTGGGCCATCCATGACGAGAAAAACCATGGTAGAAGCAAGGGGAGGAAAATTTCAGGGAGTTCCCGGTTATGATGGGAGGTCGGGGGCCGAGCGATGCGCGTTTCTCTTGTACACGTACGCGCGTGTGTGCGAGGCGTTGGCTCTAACTGAACCCGAGCGAGGCGTTGGGCTCTAACTGAACCCGAGCGATTGCACTGCAGGTTATGCGTTACTGAACCCGAGCGTTCGATCGATGGCTGTTAACTAAACCTGGTCGAGCGATTCCTTCGCTACTGCTGCTAACTGAAGCCGATCGATGGGATGAACAGTGAGTGTTGCGGGGGGTTTGGATGAACAATGAGCGGTGGCGTTGCCTCTGGATGAACAGGACCCCGTGGTGTGGCGGAGGGCTGGAACAGTAGACGTTGGAGGGGTGCCTGTGGAGGGGTGGGTGCAC
>NW_024111008.1:0-8111 GCF_003073215.2 Triticum urartu
CGCCAGCCCGATCCGGGGGTAATGGTTGTGCGGCAATGAGGGGGGGAGGGGGGCTCGACCTTCATGCGACACCCAATTTGGACGACGCGGTTGCATGTGGGGGTGAGGGGGGGGGACACTGGCTCCACGGACCAATACCGCGCTGGATGGTAAAATGTGTCCGGAAAGCTCGATCTGGACGGATGCGGGCGGTTCAGAGTCCGGTTGGAGATGCCCTTACACCTCATATGTGTGCGTGCGCAAAACTTTAGAAAATGTTGCTTTTGACTAGTAATCTTGGATGACAACTGGTGATATTGAATATGATGGAGGACAACTAGTGATCTTATGAAAATTATACATGTAGGTTGGAAAATGGAAGCTAAGAAATTTGTTGTGTTCTGGATTAACTTTGTTCTATTGTTTGAGCAATAGAATTTATTTTTACTTCAACCATATTGCACTGAATTCGTAAAAACATAGAAGAAGCATGTTCTGTTTAGCACAAATATATGCACAACTGCCTGTCACGGTCCAGATGATAATAACAAAATTTATAATTTATTTCTCTCCAAATTGTTAGACTCCCTCGTATTTCTTTTTTGGTTTCGCTCCAGTTTTCCCTTTCCCTCCGTTCGCTCCCACCAATAGCGATTAATCTGGCAAAAAAATAAAAATAATACGCGCTTCATGACCATGCCCCCACCTGTCACAGAAATCCAAGGACGGAGACTAGCATCGGTCAAACAGATCGCGATGAGGTAACTGCGCAAAGAAAATCGGAAACCTCCCCCCATATCAGCACGGTTTCCTTCCTCGTCTCTGGATTCATCGCATGCCCGGCGGCGGTGGCGGAGGCATCATCACGACCTGAGCAAGGTTAGTTGCCGATCTATTCTCCCACAATTCATCCTCTGTTCGTCCCTACTCTACTGATATGTGCTCTAAATCAATTCACATCTCTCTTCCTAGGGAAATCCGGCTGGTTCATGGTGGCAACAATCCTGCGAGTTCATCTAGTCAGTGCCCTGCTCCTTATCCCATCTCATCGCTGCAATTCATGCCCTACATATTGGTTCTAAGCTGTTTTTTCACCCACCAGTCAATATACATAGAGATCACGATTCTAGTTTAACCTAAAATTGATTCATACGTTCAGAAGTGCATGCCAAAAATAGATGTTCAGAACACTACATCTTTCTTGGTAAGAAAGAGTAGTAAAGAAGAATGACGTACAGTGATTTGTAACAGAATAACACGTAATGAAAATAAACATAATAAGTCGGGTTAATGAAAGCTTTATAGCCTCAAACTTGACATTGTTATGCTTCGCCAAATTCCTATTTGTCCTCTCAATCTGAATGGGAAGTGTATAAACTGGACACGGGTTAAGAAAAACAGAAACCTTGCTGATCTGTTGATCAAATGGAAAAAAGTACTCACTGTGGCAAGACTGATAATATATTATAACTTCAGAGCCAAACCACATACTTTTCCTATTGCAAAATCAACTGCAGTAGAAATCTCAAGTTGTGGAAACAATTATTTGAGGTGTCCAGATGATAACTTCAGGCTTCACCTACATATTATAAACAAGATTTTCATAGTAAGGGAAACAGAAGATGTGCTCTGGACTTAACATTTTGAGTATGAATTGAATGATCGCTAAAGAAGACAGCAGAAAGTAAAACCCATCACACATCATTGACCATAACAAGTGGACATAGATGGTTACAACCTTATTAGGAAGCACAACATCAACATTTCAGAAGATTCTAACCCTAGTCGAGAGCCAAGTGTTACAGGGTCCAATTAAGTTTCTCCACCCAAAGCTATATGCTATTTATCCAAATATAAGGTCATACATCAAGAGTATTCATACAAGAAAGCTCTTCCAAAACTAATATGCAAGAGAGTTCAGTTTATAGTGAAAAAAATTGCATATCCGATTTCACATCTTACTAGTGTTATCCAGTCATTTGATGTTTCTACTTCACGTCTATTCCAGAATACACATTTTACTTCGGTGGAGGATATACCAAATGAAGCTATGCCACCCTTTTGAGTTGAAATGGAAAAAATACGTCTAGAAAAGGAAAATTAAGATGCTAAAATCATGGAACTAGAAGAGAAGATGAGAAGAATGGAAAGACAACCAGATAAGGTAAATTTTTATCAACTGTAACCTTCATTTATTTTGTAGGATAACCTTTCTGTATTTCTATCATAGGAAATTTCGGATCCAATGGCTGCAAGCCTACAACTGGGCTTGAACCTTCAGATCATGGACATAATTCAAACAGAAAAGTTTGTACCATGACAAAGTACACAATAAAATTTCTCAAATTTCCCTCCAAAAATGGTCTCAATTAATATTTGTATTATGCTATCAGCAGGGTGTGCTTGCTCCTTCGGTTGATGGACCCCGACTTGTTAAAAACGACGAAATAATTTACAGAAGAAGACAAGTAGTTCAAATGGTGCAGATTTGCAAGCATCAAACAACCATTCTATTCTAGATAAGGTATATCTACTTGAGTACTATTTGGAACCTGTTATTGTTGAGGATTAATTTGTTACGCTTGCACTTTTTGCAGTTACATATACAATACCCATAACTTGTTGTGTATCATTGTATCCTGGAATAAAGAAAATATGGTTCATAATGGTGGCAGTGCACGACAACTAGAAAAATGATGTGCTGCACACAAGGTATCTTCATAGTCTCATATACAAAATTATGATCAAACTATAGTGCTCCCATGTTTATGTGTTTACTTGTTGCTATCAGAATGTTGTCCAGAACGAAGAAACTTGTTATCAGAATTTCACTGCACGACAAGGGGAAATAAAATCTGCTGCACATAAGGTATATTTGCATTACCCCATATATATACAATATTTTCGAAATATATTGCTTCGATGGTTATTATGTATCTACTGGTCATCTTGCTATCAGACTGATGTTGAGAACAAAGAAACTTTGCTTGAAAATGTCAGCACACGCCATGGAAAACTTCTACTGCAAACAAGCAGGTATCTTTTCATAATCACATACAAATTTGTGTGCAAACTATAGTATTAGCTTGTTTATTTGTTTTACTTCTTCTTTGCTATCATATTGTTGTCCGGAGCAAAAAAACAACAAAATGTGCTAATGTATGTAGTAAGACTGCACAAAGTGGTTTGCTGAGTTGGTTGAGTGTTGTGAACTATCTGTAAGAGCGCTCAAATTCATTTCATATGTTCCCTTGTTTTCTTTTTGTTTTGTCATGGGTGATGAGGATGATTCTTCCAATGGTAACTTTGATTTTCTCTAACAGGTATGAACTACAGTATTTTTAAAGAGCCTGAAAAAGGATGTAGCTCTTTCTACAACTGTAAGTTATGATCCTAAATTTAAACTTGATGGTGCTGAAATTAGAAAAGAATTTTCTGCAGTGCATGTTGATGTGGCACTTGTGAAACCTGAAAATTTGGTATGGAGTCGCAAAAACTGCCATACTCTTGCTAATGCAAAAAAATAATCAAAGATTACATGGCATTCAACCTTTGTACGTGACTAATAGCTTGCCTCTATTACTACTTGCATCATGTCAATGCATTGTGTTAACAGTTCATTTTGTTTTATTGTTTGTAGATTCAAGATATAAATGGACGAGTATATGAGTGCATGGCAAGTATACTGCAATGATGATGTCAATGTTCTGGTTCATGGTGATGATGATGATGGATGCTTTGAGTTTAGTTTATGTTGTAGGGATGACATTCTTGCTCGATGTTTTTCCTCGGTTAAATTTTAGTTAAGTTGTCGGGGTGTTGATGGATCCTATTAGTTTGAGTTTCACTAGTAGAAAACAGGGAGCTAGTTAGATTATGCATCACATTTGGATGATCTTCCTCCTGTAATATCCACTATTGTAATCCAACAATTTTATCTAATATATGATTTCTTACTCTCGTGAGTATATTCTCTTGTTTTTCCTTCACTTGAAAAACATAATTATCACCTCTACGTGGTGCATTAATTTAATTGCTAGCAATATATATGGGATTTCGATTCCTATACATTAAGCACCAACATATAGAAGTGTTGTAGAAGTCTGTTTTATCTGTTGTAGTCTTGCAACGGTTTGTTTTACCAACGGCGGTATAAGCGTTGCATTACGCGCTAGCAACACTGGATAAGGCTACACATCCAAAACCGTTGGTAAAGACACTGGCAACGCATATATGGACATTTAGATACGAAAAAATGTGTTGCTATAGGGGGGTTCCCGTTGTAGTGTATACGGTGGGGAAAGCCACCACCAAATTTTTCTGTTTGAAGTGTTTCACTCATGGCGTTACGTTTGGTATGTCTTCATATTTGATTTGGCTTCGATCTCAACTTGTCTTCATGATTATCTTCACTATGTTGATTTGATTGTCTTTCTCATATATATATACATATATATATACTAGTGTTCTGTCCTCTACAGCATTCATTTATAGCTATGTCTTCTTGTTGAATCTTTTGAACTAAGTGAATGTGATCGGACCCTAACCTCTCTATGCTTTCTATCTCAAACTCTATCTCTTCAAATCATATGCATTCTATTGAAACTGTCGAATATCTTCTCTACGTCCTTGCCAGCAGAAGATACAGAGACAAACATTAAGTCTGTTTTCAATGCTAAATCCTTTCACCTGAAATCCGGAGAAGTGGGAACGACCACCCGACAATCCAGGCGTGCGTGGGAACATGGAACAACCTCCGATATGTTGCATGATAGCCACGTGCCCTTCAGATGTGAATTGCCAGGGGCACTTGTGTAATAACACTATGCTGTCCCTGTCCCTATAAATACACGCCTCACCACAGTCATTAAACCTTCTTCCACTCTCGCACAAACCCTAGCGCCACTGCCAGCCCTCGACGACGCCGGCGACGAAGCGCTTAGCTGCCGCGACATCACCGACGCCGTCTTCACGCCGACCGCGGACATTGTCTTCTTCGCCGCCGCCGTAGGTGTCGTCCGTCGCCAAGTTAGGGCACGGACGATCGAACTGCTCGGCCTTCTCTCCCACTCTGTCTAGTAGTACTTTGTGTGGTAAATAAAACTTCCTTTTTACGGCCCCTTTGATCCTATAGATTCATCACTTTCTACCACAAGCAGTTTCTGTTCACACAAGTTGGATCTATTTCATACTGCATCTCATAATATGCCTAGTATGTTCACTTATGCTTCACAAAGTAGTTAGATTCCTCACTTGTACTTATTCGTGGATTCGTACAAATCTGGAACCAACTCTCTATCTATGAGTGAATGTCTTCGCACTATGAGGTCAATGTCTTCTAAACTGATTTATCTTCAAAATCTTCTGAGAATGCATATGACCTCTTCCGCTTCCCTCGCACCTTAATGTTGTCATAGGTACATGTCCGTGGGAGAATTCCTTGGTTCTCATAGTCTGCATTCATTTGCAGAATTCTTACAGCATCATATAAATTCTCCCGAAGCCAGTTCCTGTTTGACCAGCAAGCGGAAGCCTTTGAAACCTTTGAACATGTTGAAGCCATTCAGTTTGAAGTTCATGGCTACAGAGAAATCAGCAAGGAAGGGTGGCAGACAGCGTCGAGGGGGAACATCAAGAGATCTGCCTGATGACCTCTTAGAGTTGTACAAGACAGATCCAGAAGAGGATTACAATCAGCACAAGACACGAATCTAATGGATTCAAAGACACTAGGCCGAGCAATGGTTCAAGTACAAGTATGTGACCCAGGAATATGCTGAGAAGAATGCCATCAAGCGAGCATGGGGAGACATCCTATACAGAAATCTTCAACCCAGGTCCAGAGATGAAGCCATTGAACAAGGCTTCTATCCCTGCTTGGTCCGTGGACCACAGCCTGCGGATGCAGACCCATCGTCATTGCTATGGTGTCGTGACGACAATCTGTTCAAGCGCAACTTCCAGTTTGCCAAGAATTCGGCTAAGCAAAACAAGAAGTCATTGGGACTAGACTTCAACCCTGGTCGTTCTGCTCCCCATGCCGATGGCACCCGCAAAGCTGAACCCAATCTTGTTGGGCCCTTCTACAACCTGGAAGGTCTCATCACTCATATCATGGTTCAAGGGACAGCCATGGATGAGCCTGCAGATGACGCTGAATCTGATGAAGCGCCTGCACCGCCGAAGCTAAAGAAACTGTAGCAGCCTAAAGCTTCAAAGCCTACCTCGGCACCAAAAATCTCACGAGCGAAGCCACTGGCTACTGCACCTCTTGAAGACAGTGTGCAGTCTGAAGATTTGTCACCCATCTCCAAGCCCTCAATAGTCAAGATGCCTTTGCAACACACCAGCCAAGAACTGACTACTGATGCTATTCTGTGCAACGACGCTATTGATCTGTCCAGCGATGAGGATCTTGCAGATGACGCTCTTGAGCAACTGATCAAGAGCAAAGAAGAAGCAGAAATCTTCAATGATTTGCCTCTATTTGACGTGGCAATCATCGACAACTTCATTGATGAGTGGATTGAAACCCCCAATCTCAGCTTTGAAGATCTGCAACTTCCAATTGGCCTCAGTGTCGCCTTCACTGGCGCCATTGCTTCTGAGCTAGCTCTAGCTCAGCGCATCGTTGAACTGAAGCAAAAGATCGACTTTGAGAAAGCTCAGTTCAAGAAGCACATGGCCAAGCTCAGCGTGCAAGAGGTCAAAAATTTCAAGATCATGCTGCACGAGCTCAAAGAATCCTTTCTCAAGAAGCGTGAAGAAGCTCAAGGTTCTCGTGAGCTCATGAAGAGCCTAGCTGACAAGAGTGTGCAAGCCTACAATGAGGCTGAGAAGCGCAAGGCCCTTCAGTCTTACAGGCGAAACCTCTGGCCACTGCACCTCCTGAACACAGTGTGCAGTCTGAAGATTTGTCATGCATCTCCAATCCCTCGAGAGTAAAGATGCCCTTGCAACCCACCAGCCAAGAACTGACTGTTGCTGCTATTCTGCGCAACGACGCCATTGATCTGTCCAGCGATGAAGATCTTGCAGATGAGGCTCTTGAGCAACTGATTAAGAGCAAGGAAGAAGCAGAAATCTTCAATGATTTGCCTCTATTTGACGTGGCAATCATCGACAACTTCATTGATGAGTGGATTGAAACCCCCAATCTCAGCTTTGAAGATCTGCAACTTCCAATTGGCCTCAGTGTCGCCTTCACTGGCGCCATTGCTTCTGAGCTAGCTCTAGCTCAGCGCATCGTTGAACTGAAGCAAAAGATCGACTATGAGAAAGCTCGGTTCAAGAAGCGCATGGCCAAGCTCAGCGTGCAAGATGTGAAAAACTTTAAGATTATGTTGCACGAGCTCAAGGAAGCCTTTCTCAAGAAGCGTGAAGAAGCTAAAGGTTCTCGTGAGCGCATGAAGAGCCTGGCTGACAAGTGTGTGCAAGCCTACAATGAGGCTGATAAGCGCAAGGCTCTTGGTCGTCCTGGCATCGACCCAAGAATGGCTGCAAAGAAGAAGAAGCCATCAACAGACCAATCTGCACCTTCAAGGCGGGAAGAGCCACACATAGTCTTTCCAAGCAGCATGACTGGATCAAAGACAAAGGTCCGGTCAACCGCTTCAGAACTGAAGAACACGAGGACTGTCGAGGCTGAAGCCATAAAGAGAAAAAATCCTGATGCTTCTGATGTCGCTCCCTCCAAGAAGAAGTGCAGAACCAAGAAAGATCGGGCTGCTCCCATAGAGCCCCTTGTTGTAGAACCCATCTCTGTTGCTCGCCCTGATTCCTCGCATCAAGAACAACGGATAGTAGTTCATGAGCCTGCTTCCACAGAGGCTCCTGAAGCTGAAGACATTCCAGCAGTTGACCCCACCACTGCTGAAGACATTGGTCACCATGACAATGTTGAAGATGATGAAGTCCTTCCTCAGACCGAGCACCAACTGGTATCATCGCCTATGCTCACACACAGCGAACTCATCAGCATTGGTCATCCTCTGACGCCAACTGCTCAGGATGCATCGTGGGATGATCACCCACAACAACAAGACACCCCGAGTACTCCCCAACAACAACAAGTCACACCACCTGTGCAAGACGAAGAAGACGACTTTGAGGCCCAGCCAACTCCATCTCCA
>NW_024111009.1:0-11629 GCF_003073215.2 Triticum urartu
CTGGATCGGAGTCCGGGGATCGTCATCGAGCTGAACGTGTGCTAAAACTCGGAGGTGCCGTAGTTTCGGTGCTTGATCGGTCGGGCTGTGAAGACGTACGACTACATCAACCACGTTGTGCTAACGCTTCCGCTGTCGGTCTACAAGGGTACGTAGATCACACTCTCCCCTCTCGTTGCTATGCATCACCATGATCTTGCGTGTGCATAGGAATTTTTTTGAAATTACTACGTTTCCCAACAGGAAGCTTGCGGCCCACCGTTCTTACAAGGAAGGACTCCGGAAGCCTCGCACTTTCGGCGTGATCAAGTTGGACTCTGCCGAAGACTTGGCGTGTATTCCAAGGGTTGCACCGGCCGCTGGCATATGAATCTCTAGATTGACAACTGACCATGTGTAACCCTAAGTACCCCCCCAGTATCTATATAAGTTGAGGGGTTTAGTCCGTAGAGGCCACGGTCACAATTACAACCACCTAGCCTTAGGGTCAGAACACAACTTATGATCTCGAGATAGATCAATCTTGTACTTGATACATCATCATTAATACAATCAAAGCAAGACGTAGGGTATTAGCTCTTCGAGAGGGCACGAACCTAGGTAAATAATGTCCCCTCCATCTCCTGTTACCCATATATCCGAGATCCACAGCTTGGGTCCCCCTACCCGAGGTCTGCCAGTTTTAGTACCAACACACGATGAGGGCCTCGACGACTTCACAATGATTCTTCTTGTGCACCTAATGTTTGCTTGGAGTTGTTTGGGGTGGTGTTTATGTTTAAAGGTCTTTATATCCAACTTTGGGTGTGTCTGTGTGTGTTGTTCTGTGGTGGCGTTAGTTTGTAGCGGATTGTTTGGTGATGGTTGCTTTATATATAAAATTGGGGGGGGGGGCAAACCCTTTTTCGGTTTGAGGACCATCTGCCGAACCGATCTCTTCGCTAGAACCAACGGTGCAGGCACCACCTACGCTAGAGGAGGCCCTAAGCTACAACCATCACCATGAAGGGTCGAATCAACGCATGAAGACCTGCCTATATGCTTGATCTCATCGTTGGATCCAACAACACATGTACCACTGAGGTTGGAGAAGAAGCAAGTGGAACCATTAATGAAAATTGCCATCATCGCATGAAGGGCCGATGCAATGGACAAGCAGAAACATGTCTAATGCCCCAAGACGGGATTAACTACAACTCCCAGTGGTAGATCAGGGCCTCCTTGCATACTTCCGAGGGAGGAGGAGGAGGAGGTTATTGATCTACTGGTGAATTAGGGGTGGCGACCTGAAAACCCTAAATCGCCTAGGAGTCGCAGAGATAGACGTGGTTGGAGTTTCTCATAACATGCAACATTATTGTATTAATAATCACACACATATATAGCAAGAAACTATACTTGTACACTGCAAATGTGCCAACTAAAAAAACTTTAAATGTCAAGAGACCTATACTTTTTATATCTCAATTGCAATGATTGTTACTTTTGTTGTGTGTACGTAATTACTGCTACTTGTCAAATTACCGAAGAGTGCAAATACAACATTAATTATTCACAAAATTATAGTCAAGATTATATTGTCAATGAAGTAAATTGAAAGAAAAAGTTGAAGTAGATTGTTAGTTGTTGCCAGTACTTGGCATCTCAAGTTGTGAGAGTAGGCCACTGAGTGGTGGCCGATAGCCTTCTCTATTTATATTTTTTCTTCATTTCTTACGGCAACTTAGAGTGTGTTTTGCTAGGTTGATTCCCGGGTTTCTTCATGCACTTTGCACTATTTTTTACCAATGCAAAAAACAACTCCCTCATGGGATCTCAAGAAATAAAAATTGTGTATTTATATATAGTCTTAGATCATCGCATATATAGAATTAAATATTAGACCTAGAATCTTGATGGGTCATTAGTTCATGATATTAGATCGTTCCGCGGCATAAAATGTTAGATTTATAGAGCTAAACACTCAGTTGTTTGTAGCTGAAAGCATGTTTGGTCTAAGAATTGTGATTTTTTTAGATATAGTTATTATAGCGAACCAGTGACTCTAATATGTTTAGATACAACTATACAAAGATCTAAGTGCCATAATATATTTAGTTATGGTTATGAAGAGCTAATGGTTGTGACATATTTAATATAGTTTTAATGATCTAGTAGTTGTGATATGTTTAGATAAAATAAATATAGATTTAACAATTTATGATATGTTTACGTAAAGTTATACATATTTAATGATTTATACTGTGTTTAGGTATGGTCATGAATATCCAAAAATATATGACATTTTCATATATTATTATGAAGATTTAACAACTACATGATCCACTAATTACAAGAGAGCATTAAATTTATCATGACCGGATGTTTTGACTTCTGTGAGAATTTCTAGGACCTCTCTATTTTATTTTGCATTGGGATTTTACTTCATAAAAAAATTGACAAGCCAAACTTTGTTAACCGGCCGAGCAACTCAGATCTATATACTCATTAGGGGTCTATAGATGGTCAATGAGCAGAGCAATGAGATGTTAATGTAGATATTTGCTTACCCGTTCGCTCCTGTATATGAGGGCACCCTAAGCTCTAGGGTTTCTCGTGCCTCGTGCCGGCGCCACCGCCGGTCTATCTTGTCTTCTATGATCTTAGGGCCATGGAAGCGCGGTGAAATATAAAAAATATCCATACGAATTCTTTATGTATTCATAGTTACACCCAAATGCTATATGCAAAGTTTTAGGTAAAAAGGTTAAACATTTTGGCCTGCACAAAATAAAAACAAATTGAAACACCAAATGTTACCCCAAAATGTCACCTCAGATTTGTTTTTTTCACCGACGAAACACTACAGATTAGTTTCGCATGAAAATTATCAAGCATGCTTGCAACACTAACGCGAACATCTACACAAAAAAATCAGAATTTTTTAAACACATTTTACCAATTTTTTTAGTTACTGTTCATCCAGGAGCAAATGCTCCCGGGATGCAAGCTAAGGTCAACCTTTATTAGTTGAACCTTGCAATGGCATTGTTCACAAATATTTCCTTGTTGAAGGCATTGCATGGAGTTTTTACAGACTCCTCTCCTGAGTGAAGACCCATGATCTGGTCTTAGTGGGAAGAAAATCCTATACGACCAGGTCGTACGAGACTAAATGGGAGACCCACCTCCGCATGTGACACCTGTCAAAAGCGAATCTCAAAGCACTAGGCCTTCTTCCCATCGACTCCCTTTGCCAAATCTCATTTTATGTAGCCCCCAAATTCTACAGCCGCCGGTTCAGTTTGCCCGACTGCTCACCTCCTCGCCGCCGGTGCACTCCTCGATGCCATCGGCAAGTCTCCAGCTCCGCTCGTCCTCGCCGGCAACGGCGACGCTCATCAACGACCCATCGCGCATGACCGCCCTATCTACTCGCCACATCCACTCACGGCCCTACTCCTTGATGCCGACAATAACTTCCCTACTCGTGGTGATCCATTCCCGTTGGAGACGGCCATGTTCGTTGGCGCCCAAGTTCAGGCACCACCCAGTTGCTTGTCGCCATTGGCGTAAAGGAGCTAGGTGTGGGCAGAGGAGGATCTGTTGGAGAGACTACTGATTGCAGAGCCTCGCCGTCGTCGGCGGACTGCACCGTCGCTGGCAAGATGTAAAGAGAATCGAGATGGGACGGTCATTTTGAACGTGGGAATCGGAGTTGGCTGGAAGTTGGAAACGATAGGAAGAAGAGCTGCTGCTTTGAGATTCGCTTTTAACAGTTGTCATGTGCGGAGGTGGGTCTTCCGTTTATTCCCGTACGACCTGGTCGTATAGGATTTTTTTTCCGTCTTAATGGTTGGGCACAACAACCAGGGGTGGCTCCAGGGCCCAGGGAGCCAGGGCCTTGGCCTATATTGTAGCAAAAACGGCATCGTAGCCTTACTGTAGTTACACTACTTGTCTGGGAAGTAGGCTGAACCTAGCTCCATTACTGACAACAACAACGGCGCTTGTGTGTCATTACCCTCTTGGGGGCATCGTTGTTGGAGCACTATTAATTTCGCGTCATCGCGAAAAATAATTGATGGATGTTGTTGTTGTTTGCTGCTACTCTCTTGAATAGCTCTTGAGATCCTGTTAGTGCAGATGCCATGTGTAATTGTCTAATTGATATATTTTTGACTAGTGTATTCTCTTTATCGAAGAAAAGTGATAAACCAAGAGTGAAAATTCACAAAAAGGTCACATAAACAATATTATACGCTAAGAATTCTGAAAGGGATTGGTGAGATGAAATTAGGCCGTGTCATCATGTTAGAAATTCCTGGAAATGCTTTCACAAAAGAAATTTCCTGGAAATGGATAATGGCTGCTGACTTGCAGAGATGCAAATGGCCGCCGAAAACTGTGAAGAGCTTTCTCGTGCCTTCTCCAGTACCCACGCTGACATATACTCCTACCTGGCAGTATCCGGCCGCAGCTAAGCACGTACGCCAGGGAGCTTGCACAACAGCACAAGACGTGGACATTTCCGTAGGCTTTCTTCTCTCCTCCATTCTCGTCAGCATGCACGTCCTTGTCCTGCTCCGTCGACCGCACGGAGACGAAAATAATAACCATACATCGATGGCTGTCTTCGAGAAAAACATCGATGGATCCCTTGTACCAAGTGAGGAAGAAACACACTGCTTTCTTAATTATTGTACAGAGAGAAAAACCCGTCCAAATCATTGATCTTCTCTTCTCTTCTCTTCTCTTTGTGAAATCAAGAACCTGCAGAATGCAGAAATATGTGCCTTGTTTTGGTTGGCTGAGCGGAGCAAGATAAACAAGCAACTGTAGCTTGGTCGTCCCGTCCGGATTAATCAGCGCGACCGCGTGTGATTGCGCCGAAAGCGGGTCTCGTCGAAGCTACGGCTTGTACAGACGGCGTGGCTCGCGTGGTGCAGCCGTGCAGGTCTGCTGGATCGAGGTCCCGCCATCAAACGAAAGTGCGCCCGAGGTTTAAGCTAAACTCGCAGGAAACAGACCAGATGGAGGTGCGTTTGGGTCCGGGTCAAGTACGTATGGGTCGCTCTCCGTCGGGCCACAGGTCGGTCTCAGGTTGTACGCGGGTTCGCTCGCGTGCGCCGGACAAAAGCAGAGCACATGACATGATGCGGCTCTAATCATCCACGGCCGCCTGCCCCTCTCCATAAGAGCATCTTCAACAGAAGCGCTATATAAACGACGCGTGGTATAAAAACTGCTTTTAGCGCGCGCGGACCTGGTGTGAAGTCTCCAGCGGCCGTATAGAAAACGCGCGCGGGCTATAACTAATGCAGCGCGCGCATCAAAAAGGCATCGCGCGCAGCATATTTAGTACGTCCGGTCGCGCGCGTTGCAAACTCTGGGCTGCTGCAGATGATTGGGGCCGTTGGACTCACGTACAGTATATTTTACAGCGCTTGTTGGAGTAAACGTGTTCTAGCGCTCTAAAAAAACTACTTGCACGCTGTAAATCCGTTTTTTAGGCGCCATGCATTAAGCGGCTGTTGGAGATGCTCTAAGTCCATGCACACTGCACGCCACAGCCGAAAAGACCCGCTCAGTCGCGTACATACAGCTAGTGTGCGATGCACCACCGCCAGATGATGGGCGGCTGGCCCCGTAAACAAGGTTATCCCAGCCCAACATAACATGCACCATCGCCATGCCTGCCTTTCTTTGCGCTCCCTCCCTCCATGCTGTCTAAGCTTCCATGTTATCACTTTCTGTGGGTCATGATCAGCTTGCGCCTTTTCCAGAATTACAGTAGCATTAAACCGATCGATCAGCTGAGCTCATGTAACTTGTTTTCTGTGAGTCCATCCTGCTTGCCGCGTTGGCGCACGTACGTACGCAGTGTCGATTGGTCCGGTTTAAAAATATGCCTGCACGTGGGGAGGCGTTCAACGCTAGCATTACACGTCACGAAATCGTAAATCCAGGTGGCTGGTAATACGTAGTACGTGTCCAGCTCGCGTCCTCGGGGACTTTGTAGCACGGCGCTCTTGTGGATTTGTTTACCGTCAACGGCGTTCTTGATCCAGTCCAATCAGTGCCACGACGACGGATTTGCTCATTCGTCTTCGTCTTCTACTTATTTTATCTTGGTGCGTGAGTAAACAAACGAAGGAGGAGGGCCATGGCCAGGTGTTGACATGCGCTCGCGTCACCCCTAGATCAGCCTACTCTCACGCGTGCAATCAGTGAGTTTTAATTATAAATTCTCAAAAAAGTGAGTTTTAATTATAATAAGGATTGATGACAGTCAACTTGGTGATCAGTGTAGTCAATTGCCACTGGAGAAACGCATCGCCGAGTGCTCCGACTTGTTTCTTGTTGGCGAGCCTTTTCTCGGGCACTACTCGTACATACTACTCCTATGTGCCACTTCAGCTCGCTCGAAGTGTGTGGTTAGGACTTGTGAGGCTAGTACATCGGCCTCCAATCTTTTAATCGACGCCCATGATTGTTAGTAGGAGGAATGAACTGATCGATACTGATTTCAGGACGACGCATCCATCAATTCATTCCACTATACTTGCTCTGTTTACACGATGATGTAACTAAAGTTTTCAACACTGCACGCATGGCCATCCGAAAATCTTTCAGCTAAGCTAGCTCGGGCTTTCAGTTGCTGCTGGCTGTGCCTATCACCAAGAGGCGACGTGACATTTCCTGTGACATCTCGTTTAGGATAGTACACTAGCACTTTGAATGAATGCTCGATCGACCTGTGCCGTTGGAAATCGGGATTGATTGACGAGACGCGTATCCGTGCTCGCCCGCCTGATCTCTAACCTCGCACCAACCGGCAACTTTCACATGGCTGTTATGACCTGTGAGCCATTGCTGTTCCTCTGGGCTGCAGTAATGTCTGAACTCTGAAGTCTGAAGTCTTGTGGGTGCAGTTGTTAGTCCACAACCATTGAGGCGAGTCATGTGGATTTCAGGCCTCCATGCCGCATCATGTGGATTGCATGGATGAAACGCCACCTTCAGATCAAGTGTTCTTGTCAGTCCACAACCATTGAGGCGAGTCGCGTGCACTCCAGGACCAAAAAGAAATAGTCCTAACTGAATTCAGATTTCAGTTGCAACTGCAAAACTGTTTTTTTTAGACAACCTCACAAAGCTTTTATTAATTCGTCACAATGTTTACGGGGACAGACGGAAGGTCTCCGGGGTGTCCCAACCACACATGGGGGCCACCCCCGAGAGATAAAGCATGCTTCGCTAAGTTGTGAGCTTCAAAATTTGAGCTCCTAAATTCATGGCTAAAGTTACATAAATCAATATCCAACGAGTGGCGTATTATTTCGTGTATGATAGCTCCATAAGCAGATGGCTTTTCCTTCTTCAAGTCTTCCACCACCACTTTGCAATCAGAGGCCACATGAATTCTCCGCTGGTAAAGATCATCTGATAGTGCCAGAGCCTCTCTGATTGCAACTGCTTCGAGAGTCTCTGGATTTGTAATATACTTGAAGACAAGCACCGATGCTCCCAAGAAAATCCCTTCAGAGCTTCTGCAGATCGCCCCGACCGCACCACACCTGGCGTGTCTCGGAACCGCAGCATCCACATTTACCTTCACACAACCCACTTCCGGTGCCTGCCACTGGTTCGGTCTAGGTATGACAACGCCAGCAGGTTTTGTAGCTTTGTTGTTGACAACCTGAATCTCGCTAAAACTGGTATCACCAACACGCAAGCTCCAGATTTCTCTTTCAAGGCCCTGTTTGTTTGGGTTGTGGTTTGGTCGCTTGCGGGCTCACAAGATAGTGTAACGAACTGTGAGCTCGCCTGAAAGGAAATACCGCTCAAAAAAAGGAGAGGAAATTCTCTGAAGCAGCGATCCAGCAGAAGGAAACATGATTGATCTAGAAAAACAGCAGAAAGAAACATTGGCTTATGCAGAATTACATTCCAATCATGTTGCCCAGCAACATCTATCACTTCAAACATATGTTACGGAAACAGTTGAAATATAAGCAATGTTTATGCCCTACATCCAACAGCTTAGTAGCTAAAGGTGAAACAAAAGCAAGATCAAAGCAAAAGCAATCAAACCTTACACTAGCTGCATTTCAGAATGAATTCCAGCAAATTCACAGATCAGAGATGCAAGGCCACATTTTAACTCAAGTTCAACACTTGTATGTAAATATCATCAGTCTCACAGGTTCAATCCAGCATTCCAGATCATTACAACATATCACAAGTTCACAATAACCGCTCCAGCCAATCGAAACTATTTTTTCGCGCTTCAGAATGCTCCTATGTAGATGAAGAAAGATGGCATCCTAACAACCTTCTTCAACTGGCCCTTCAGAGTTGCTGGAGCCAGGTTCCTCCATGGTGGTGTCCTTGCTGAGCGCATCTATTTCTCTCTTCTTCGGCTGGTTGAGAACTGGTCGCTGGAGCTTCAAATGGCATCAAGCTAATAGCTATTGCCGCCTTCAGGTCGTCATCATCCTCCTCTTGCATCATAGTCATGTCCTTTTCTTCGTAAGGTTGCTGACGAGGTACTTCAGTCTTGGTGCCTGGAACTTCAAGGCCCCTCAAGCCAGCGGCTACCCCCACTGTGAGATACCTCCTCGAGGCCATCACTATAGCAGTGTTGCTCTGTTGTTTCTGCTGAGCCTTGAAGCGTGAATGTGTAATGATCTTGGCTTCCTCAGGACGCAGCCACTGGCCAAAATCGTTGTTATCAGAAGGGCAGTCCCTGGGGAAAGTGCCCCTTACCACATAGATGTTTGAGCCAGGACCCCTCATGTTGTCAAGGTAATCTGAGAGGAAAAACTGAGAGAGGTACTCAGGGGCCGGATACAGACTATCGAAGTTGTACCACTCCTCATCCACGTTCCTAATGCAGAACCAGTGATTCTGGAAGTGGCAGATGAAGGCAGTTTCCAGTTCAGGCTTGGATTGGGATCCCGCTGCAGCTTGGGAATACATGGGGATAAATTGGAGGTCCCATACCTCTAGTGCCCTCTTCAAAACCTATCAATGAAAAGAAACATAGGTTAATGAATCATGAAATAATGTGTAGTTATTCCAGGAAATGAGCAGAGCTAGCAAACATGTGAACTTGCATAATTCTGCTAGTTTACATCCTACCACCAGAGTAAAGAATGGATGCAACATTGCAATTGATGGAAGACATCACAAGTAACAAAGCTTATGAAAATGGAACACACAAACCAAAAGGAAGATAAGCAATAAACTTGGCAAATTTCTTTTAAAATAAAATAATAACAAGTGCCATCAGCTCTATATGGCCCCATAACCTGAGTCCATTAGTGCATACCTAAAAATTTGCTTACTGTTGAGTTATCTATACTTCAATAACTATGTACTTTCTAAACTAAAATAGTCTATTTATTCACAGATTTATATGCGACTCTTCTTCTTTATTGCATCTACTGGTTTTGAGCCAACTTAAATTTGAATGAAAGAAATAGTGCAAAACTTCAAATTCCAAAGTTTTATGGCCTGTATTGATGATGCAAATCTATCCAAAATTTCCAAACGTCTCATAAAATCACAAAATTACGATTTAGTTCGATAATACCTATTGTTGTGAAGTTCCTATAGTAATAACTTCCACAATAGCACTAACAGGTTTTACAAAGTCCCAAAATTTAACTGTACCATCTTTTATTAACAAAATCCCCCATACCACCTTCAGCTTATAGTAATCGGTGGATTGACCAAATTTGTAGTGGAGGTCCTTCCTAAGGTCAAAAGCGAAAACTAAAGTATGAAACAAATTTCAAATAACCCAAAGCTGTTATAACATATATGATCCAAAGTAGTAACTTTTTTGTGAACTTCGCTTCTGTAATAGAATATCACTTATCAATCATGATGTGTGTACCTGTGTGGTACGTGCATATTAGTAAACACCAATAATGAACCATTACGAATTTGCGCCCACTGCCCTCATAAATTGAGATGGGCGACAATACATAAAGAGACCTACTTCATGGTGGTCCATTTTATTATTTTTCTCACAAGCATTTATGCAGAACCCCATTAACAATTACTTCCTTTTTTTAATTGATTAACAATTACTTCTAGAAAAGAAAAGAAAATCTAATATCAAAATTCGGACAAAATTAACCAACACGAATGGCGGCGGCGTTCTTTTTTTAGTTAAATACTTCTGTTTAGAAAAGCCATCTTATAAGCTTATGTTCAGAAAACAATAATAGTTTTCTGGCTAGATATAAGTGCATGCAAGCTTATTGTTTGAGCCCCAAAAGGAAAATATTGTTTTACAGTTTTTCCTTTTCATACACAAGCTATACAATGTTATTTCGCGGGAAAATTAGAAAAGCCATCTTACAAAATGTGCCTACACACTACAGACCTGATACACGAAAATGCCAAACGGAGACCGAGCTCCATGGAGGCCTTTATTTGAAAACTTCAAAATTCAAACTTTTCAGTTTCAAACAATTCTGAAAATAAATACACATATACCTAGATACATAATGTACATGTGTGCAAATTTTTAAGCTACACAAAAAAGACAAATCTGAGGCTTTTTAGCATATGTACTGTTCATCTTTAAAGTCCATGATTTTTTTTTTGTGCAGCTCGCAATTCAAGGTATTTCATCCTAAAATTTTTCACACATACACTTTACATCCTTGCATACATGTCTAATTTTTTTCATAATTTCTTAAACCGAAATTTGTGAATTTTGAATTTTTCAAAATAAAGGGCTCCATGGAGCTCGGTCTCCAAAATGCCCTACTCCCTGATACAGTCCTACAACCCAGCGGTGGTATTCTTAAGTGAAACAAAAAAGAAAGTTCGAGAACTGGAAAAGTTGAAGTGGAGCTTGGGTTTCAGACATGCTGTTGCGGTGAGTTGTGTTGGAAGGAGTGGGGGACTAGCTTTGTTGTGGAGAGACAGTGTGCAGGTGACAGGGCATGGTGCCAGTACTACTTAGATGCGACTATTACTGTTCATGACAAAACCTATAGATTTACTGGAATCTATGGGGAACCATGTACTGAGCAGAGGATGAAAACTTGGGACGCGTTGTGATTTCTTAAAGCCCAAGATAATCTACCATGGCTGTGTGCAGGGGGCTTTAACGAGGTGTTATTCCAAGCAGAACAAAAAGGTGGGAATCCGAGAAGTTACGCAGATGGAAGCTTTCAGGGAATGCTTGGCCGACTGTGGCCTCGCGGACCTCGGTTTCTCGGGATACCCATTCACTTGGGACAGTAAAAGAGATGCCGACGAGAACATACAAGTTAGGCTGGACCGTGCAACATGCAATGAGGCCAACTCCACCGCGCGACCTCAAACGGACGTCCGGATTGGCCGGATTTTGTCTCTTTGGGGCACCGATGGGTTCGCCCGTGTCCGCCTTTGTCAGATGGGTCGTGCGTGCGCGCACCGCGCGGCCGCACCCCAAATCGTGTCCGGGGTGGACGTGAATAAAAGAAATATTAAAACTAAAACAAAATAACTAAAAAACTAAATAAACACATTTTAAAAAAACATAAAACATATATAGGGGGCGGCCACAAAACGGCCCAGTTTCCACGGCCACTTAAAAGGCCCATTTTTCATAATTAACATATAAAAAAAACAAAAAAAA
>NW_024111010.1:0-9250 GCF_003073215.2 Triticum urartu
GCATCCCACATCGCATCCCGCATAGCATATCATCTTTGCATTGTGTTGTTTGAGTTTGCACGTGGTTGATTGTATCCTCGTTGCTTATTTGTCTTGTGTGGGTAGAGCCGGGAGACGAGTTCGCTAACGAGGAGCCCGTTGAGTTTGCTTTCGAGGATCCAGTCAACTCTGACAACTGTGCAGGCAAGATGATTTTACTCTCGAAATCACTACTATCTTTGCTATGCTAGTTTGCTCGCTCTTTTGCTATGCCATTGCTACGATGCCTACCACTTGCTTGCAAGCCTCCCAAATTGCCATGTCAAACCTCTAACCCACCATTGTCCTAGCAAACCGTTGATTGGCTATGTTACCGCTTTTCTCAGCCCCTCTTATAGCGTTGCTAGTTGCAGGTGAAGATTGGAGGCCGTTCCTTCTTGGAACATCTTTTATTTAATTATTGGGATATCATTATATTGCTATGTTATCTTAAATGCATCTATATACTTGGTAAAGGGTGGAAGGCTCGGCCTCTCGCCTAGTGTTTTGTTCCACTCTTGCCGCCCTAGTTTCCGTCATATTGGTGTTATGTTCCCGGATTTTGCGTTCCTTACGCGGTTGGGTTATAATCAGAACCCCTTGATAGTTCGCTTTGATTAAAGCTTTTTCAGCAATGCCCAACCTTGGTTTTACCATTCGCCACCTAGCCTCTTTTTCCCTTGGGTTACCGGAGCCCAAGGGTCATCTTATTTTACCCCCCCGGGCCAGTGCTCCCTCTGAGTGTTGGTCCGAACTGAGCTGCCTGCGAGGCCACCTCGGGAAAACTTGAGGGTTGGTTTTACTCGTAGCTAGTCTCATATGAGTGTGCCCTGAGAAGGAGATATGTGCAGCTCCTATCGGAATTTGTCGGCACATTCGGGCGGTGTTGCTGGTCTTGTTTTAACCTGTCGAAGTGTCTTGAGTTACCGAGATACCGAGTCTGATCGAAATGTCTTGGGAGGAGGTCTATTCCTTCGTTGACCGTGAGAGCTTGTCATGGGCTAAGTTGGGACTCCCCTGCAGGGTTTGAAATTTCGAAAGCCGTGCCCGCGGTTATGGGCAGATGGGAATTTGTTAATGTCCGGTTGTAGATAACTTGAACCTTAATTAATTAAAATGAATCAACTGAGTGTGTCACCGTGATGGCCTCTTCTCGGCGGAGTCCGGGAAGTGGACACGGTGTTGGAGTAATGTTTGCGCAGGTTATTCTCTAGTTTCTCGCTCGTGCTTTGCCTCCTATTCTCGCTCTCTTTTGCGAATAAGTTAGCCACCATACTTGCTAGTTGCTTGCTGCAGCTCCACTCATATTTTACCTTGCAATACCTATAAGCTTAAATAGTCTTGATCGCGAGGGTGCGAGATTGCTGAGTCCCTGTGGCTCACAGATTACTATTACACCAGATGCAGGGCCTGATGATTCTGCTCCAGGAGACGCGTATGAGCTCAAGTGGGAGTTCAACAAAGACTCTCAACGATACTATGTTTCCTTTCCCGATGATCAGTAGTGGTGCCCAGTTGGGGGTGATTGGGACCGTGTCGCATGTTGGGTTCTCTTTTATTTTGGTGCCGTAGTCGGGCCATGAGTGACTTGGATGATGTAATGTTATTTGTGCACTTGATTGACGTGGCGAGTGTAAGCCAACTATGTTATCTCCCTTTTTATTATCTTATTACATGGGATGTTGTGAAGATTGCCTAACTTGCGACATATGCCTTCAATGTGATTATGTCTCTAAGTCGTGCCTCGACACGTGGGAGCTATAGTCGCATCGAGGGTGTTACAAGTTGGTATCAGAGCCTTCCCCGACCTTAGGAGCCCCATTGCTTGATCGTTTTTAGCGGCCGAGTTGTGCCTAGAAAAATGTTTTGAGTCTTTAGGAATTATACATCGGAGAGGTTAGGAATTCTTTTTACTTCCCAGTCTCCTCATCGCTCTGGTAAGGCATCCTGACGTAGAGTTTTGACTCTTCTCTTCTCAATTTCACTAAATTTTTTTTAGGATCACGCGGGTATCTTGGAATCGTTCCGATGGTTTTATGATGAGAACATTGTCTTGGTGCCTCCTGTCAGGGGTTTAGTGGAAGTGTCCCGGGGAGTTGAGCTCTGAGGTGTTGTCATCATAATTTTATCGTTGCAGTTCTGGAATACCTGAGTTTAGTACGCCGACATCGAAAATCTCTTTTATGCAGTTCGTTGGTGAGATAACCTCGACGCCACCCAGTACTGGGGCGGGAGTTCGGGAGTATCACCATAACTTGTATAACGGATGCTTTTCGAAGGTTGAGGTAGATGGTTTCCGAAGGTTTCTTGGTTATGTGTTGAAGGATGGATACAGCTGGATATAGGATTTGCTAGTTTGGGTGAGATATTATGCTTCCCCTGTATCCCCAACACCTGATTGCATAACCGGAAAGGTTCGGGAGTTTCATAGGTGGGAATTCTAGTAGCTCTAGTTTTTCTTCCACGGATATTGGTTTGAGATTGGGATTTCTTACTGATTATTCGTTCTTGATCCGTACCTTGCTGATTTATTTCTCTACCTTAATTCTACGTGGCTTCTCAATTTATGGATATGTGACCATTTCAAGAGGAATGCATTCGTTCATTTTGTTCGGATGTGAAGACTATATGTTGCAATTTTCATTCCGTTGGATTCAGTTTCAATATTTATCTGTCAGTGTGCTAATGGTGGTCAACCTCTTTAGGATGGCTCCTCCAACGCGCAGGACTCCGAATCCTGATCCGCCACCACCTCCACCTCCTCCAGAGGCATGGCAAGCTGTGATGGCCGCAACCAATGCAAACACACAGTTGATCATGCAAATTCTCCAAGATCGCAATCAAGGCAGTCAAGGGAATCAAGGCAGCAATCAGAGTCACTTTGCTACACTCAACCAGTTCCTTGCTAACGGGCCAAAGACTTTCAACAATTGTGTTGAGGCAACCGATGCTGACGATTGGCTTGTGGATCTGTGTAAGCATTTCGAGTGCAGTAACATCAGGCCTGAGGACTTTGTCAAGTTCGCTTCCTTCCAACTCAAAGATCAAGCTGCAGAATGGTTCCAGCAGTACAAGGACTCCAGAGGTGGACGTGTTATCACTTGGGATGATTTCCGTCGAGATTTCCGAGCTCATCATATTCCCCAGAGCGTGGTCGAAAGCAAGCGTGAGGAATTCCGCAATCTGAAGCAAGGCTCTTTGTCTGAAGAGCATGATATACCAGTTCAGGGGTGGTCTCAGAGAAGATATTCAGTTCGCTCTTGTTCTCTTTGAGCCCTTGAGGTACGATGAGTTCTACAACATGGCATTGAAGCAAGAGGCTGCTCAGTTGAGGTGTGATGCTTCCAAGAAGCGAGTCAGAGATGTTACTCCTTCTTCCTCTACTCAAGTGGCCAAGCAACAGAAGTTCTGGCTTCCTCCTCCTCCGTTCCGTCAGCCATATCAGCACAAGAGCAAAGGTGGCAGTGGTTCTTCCCACCCACCAAACCTGGCTTTCAGAACAAGACTTCGTCTCAAGCTCCAAGATCGAGTGCTCCGTATCACCGTCCGCTTTCAGAGGTCACATGCAACAAGTGCCAACAGAAGGGTCACTATGCCAACAAGTGTCTCAACCAGAGGCGTCTTCCTCCTCCTCCTCCTGTCAGATCGACAAGTATAGCTGTGGTCAAGCATAACCCCAAGCATGCCAAGGTCAATTTGATGAATGCAGCTCAGGCAGAGGACTCGTCAGATGTGATCATGGGTAACCTTCCTGTTAATGATATTCCCGCAAAAGTACTTTTTGACTTTGGTGCATCGCATTCCTTCATGTCATTCCCATTTGCATCGGAGAACAATTTTAGTACTAAGGCTTTACCTAGAGCTATGCAAGTCGTCTCTCCGGCTAAGCGTCTGAGTTCTAGTTTGATGGTTCCGGATATTTCTATCTTGATGGGTGATTTCAAGTTTCTGGCTTCTCCAATGGTTCTTGGTAACTCGGATATTGATCTTATTCTCGGGATGGATTGTCTTTCTAAGCACAAGGCTCAGCTTGATTGTGCAGCCAGGCAGATTCAATTGACTCATTCGTCTGAGGATGTAATTGTCTTTGCCGCTCGGGATAATTCCATCCGTCTGTTTTCTCTCAATGAGAAGGGTGAATTGGATGCTATCTCTCAAATTCCAGTCATTTGCGAATATCAAGACGTCTTTCCAGAAGAACTCCCAGGAATGCCTCCGCACCGGCCAGATGAATTCGTTATTGATCTTGAGCCTGGCACGGAACCTGTGTGCAAACGTCCTTACAAGCTTGGACCTGAAGATTTGAAGGAGTTGAAGAAGCAACTCGATATGCAAGAGAAAATGGGTCTCATCCGGCCTAGTTCTTCTCCGTGGGGTTGTGGTGTTCTTTTTGTGAAGAAGAAGGATGGAATGGACCGACTTTGTGTTGATTACCGTCCGGTGAACAAGAAGACCATCAAGAACAAATACCCACTTCCCAACATCAATGAGTTGTTCGAACAACTCAAAGGTGCTCAAGTATTCTCCAAGCTTGATCTCCGTATGGTTATCACCAGATTCGCATTCGTGAAGAAGATATTCCCAAGACAGCTTTCAGAACAAGCTTTGGTTCATATGAATACACTGTCATGTCTTTTGGCCTCGCCAACGCTCCTCCGACGTTCTCTCGCATGATGAACTTCATCTTCAACGCCTACACCAATGACTTCGTTTTGGTCTATCTCGACGACATTCTGGTTTTCTCCAAGAACAAGGAAGGTCATGCCAAGTAGTTGCGTTTGGTTCTTGATAAGCTCAGGGAACATCAGTTCTACGCCAAGTTCTCCAAGTGTGAGTTTTGGCTCGATGAGGTTCTTTATCTTGGTCATATCATCTCTGCCAAGGGCATTGCCGTGAATCCTGAGAAGGTGTCTGCAATTGTGAATTGGGAACCTCCTCAGAATGTGAAGCAACTCCGCAGTTTTCTCGGTCTCACAAGCTATTGCCGAAGATTCGTTGAAAACTTTTCTAAGATCGCGAAGCCTCTCTCTAATCTTATCCAGAAGCACGTCAAGTACGTTTGGTCTCCGGAGTGTGATATTGCTTTCAACACTTTGAAAGAGAAATTGATCACTGCTCCAGTTCTGACTCCACCTGATGAATCCAAGCCGTACGAGGTCTTTTGTGATGCCTCTCTCCAAGGTCTTGGCGCAGTATTGATGCAAGAGAAGAAAGTGGTTGCATATACATCTCGCCAGTTGAAGCCTAATGAGAAGAACTACCCCACTCATGATCTCGAGTTGGCGGCAATTGTGCATGCTCTTTTGACTTGGAGACATCTTCTATTGGGAAGAAAAGTGGACATTTTCACTGATCACAAGAGTCTCAAGTACATCTTCACTCAGCCTAATCTCAACCTCAGGCAAACTCGTTGGGTCGAAATGATTCAAGAGTATAATCTGAGTATCGAGTATACTCCAGGCAAGGCCAATGTGATTGCTGACGCTTTGAGCAGGAAAGCTTACTGCAATAGTCTGATTCTCAAGCCTTATCAACCCGAGCTTTGTGAAGCTTTCCACAAACTTAATCTGCAAGTTGTTCCTCAAGGTTTCCTCGCCAACCTTCAAGTCTCTCCTACCTTAGAAGACCAGATTCGCCAAGCCCAGCTTCTTGATGCTATGGTGAAAAAGGTGAAGATTGGGATTGCCAAGAGTCAGTCCAAGTACAAGTGCTACCGCCTTGATGACAAGGACACTCTCTTCTTCGAGGATCATATTGTTGTGCCCAAAGGTGACCTCCGTAAAGTGATCATGAACGAGGCTCACAATTCTCTCCTCTCCATCCACCCTGGGAGCATGAAGATGTATCAGGACCTTAAGCAAGCTTATTGGTGGACTCGAATGAAGCGCGAGATCGCTCAATTCGTGAATGAATGTGATGTCTGCAGAAGAGTGAAGGCAGAACACCAAAGGCCAGCAGGTCTCCTCCAACCTCTTGCCATTCCAAAATGGAAGTTTGACCACATTGAAATGGACTTCGTGACTGGGTTTCCAAAGTCCAAGCGTGGCAATGATGCTATATTTGTTGTCATCGACAAACTCACCAAAGTGGCTCATTTTCTGCCTATCAAAGAGTCGATCACTGCAGCCCAATTGGCGGAACTCTATACCTCTTGTATTGTCTCTCTGCACGGTATTCCTCAAGTGATCTCTTCAGACCGTGGCAGCATCTTTACCTCGAAGTTTTGGGATTCTTTTCAGAAGGCCATGGGCACTAACATCCGCTTCAGCACAGCTTTCCATCCTCAAACAAGCGGTCAAGTCGAGCGTGTCAACCAGATTCTTGAAGATATGCTCAGGGCTTGTGTGATCTCCTTCGGCATGAAGTGGGAGGATTGTCTTCCTTATACTGAATTCTCCTACAACAACAGTTTTCAAGCAAGTTCGGGCAAGGCCTCTTTTGAAATTCTGTATGGGAGGAAGTGCCGTACCCCTCTCAACTGGTCTGAAACCGGTGAACGTCAGCTTTTGGGTAATGACTTAATCACAGAAGCAGAAGAAATGTGCAAAGTCATTCGTGATAACCTCAAAGCAGCCCAATCCCGCCAGAAGAGCTACTATGATAGTAAGCACCATGATTTGGCTTTCGAGATCGGAGATCATGTTTACCTCCGTGTCTCTCCTATGAAAGGTACTCGTCGCTTCGGTATCAAAGGGAAGCTTGCCCCTAGATACGTGGGACCTTTCAAGATTGTCAGCAAGAGAGGCGACCTCGCCTATCAACTCGAGCTTCCTTCAAACTTTGCAAATGTTCATGACGTGTTTCATGTCTCTCAGATTCGAAAGTGCTTCAAGACTCCTGACCGCACCGTCAACTTCGAGGACATTGAGATCCAAGAAGATCTCTCTTATCGTGAGCACCCAGTTGCTATTCTTGAAGAGACTGAAGGCAAGACTCGCAACAAGTCAATCAAATTTCTCAAAGTCAAGTGGTCACACCATTCCGACCGTGAAGCTACCTGGGAACACGAGGATCATCTCCGTTCTGAGTACCCGGCGTTCTTTCAGTCCTAGATCTCGGGACGAGATCCTTTCGTAGTGGTGGAGTGTTGTAACACCCCAGATGTAACTTCCCTATTTATACTCCAACTCTTGCCGTTTCCGGCGTTAAATTATATTTATTTTCCTCGGGTTCGGGTCTTTGTCTCCGTGTGTTGTTGTCTTTGTCATGCATCTCATATCATGTCATCATGTGCATTGCTTTTGCATACGTGTTTGTCTCATGCATTCGAGCATTTTCCCCGTTGTCCGTTTTGCATTCCGGCGCTTCGTTCTCCTCCGGTGGTCATTTCTAACTTTCTTTCGTGTGTGGGGATTAAACATTTCTGGATTGGACCGAGACTTGCCAAGCGGCCTTGGTTCACTACCGGTAGACCGCCTGTCAAGTTTCGTACCATTTGGACTTCGTTTGATACTCCAACGGTTAACCGAAGGACCGAAAAGGCCTCGTATGTGTTGCAGCCCAACACCCCTCCAATTTGTTCCAAAACCCACCAAACTCTGCTCCATGTCCTAGAGCGTTCGATCAAGATCGCGTGGCCGAAAACCGCACCTCATTTGGACTCTCCTAGCTCCCTCTATGCCTATATATACACCCCCCATTCCAATTCGCGGACCCTCTCCCCCTAACCCTAAAAATCCCAGATCCGCCGCCGCCGGACGTGTCCGGAGCGGGCCGGACAACGTCCGCCGCCCCCGCGCCCAGTCAGACGCTGCCACGTGGCCATGCGCCGCCGCTCACCGCGCCGGCCCGGGAGGCCTGCAGCCGGCCCCCGAGGCCCGTAGGCGCAGCCGCCGCCCGGGTCGTCTTCCACCGCCCGCGCCGCCCTTCTTCTCCACGGCCGACGCCGCCTCCACTCGCCGCCGACTCGCCGGCGACCTCCGCCGCCCGCCGCCCGGAGCAGCCCGCCGCCTCCGCCCGGCGCCCCGCGCCGCCACCGCGCCGCTCCGCCGACCGGAGCCGGGCTAGGCGCCGCCAGCCGCCGCCCCCACCGACCGGCCTCGCCTCCCCTCTTCTCCCCGCCGGCCACCACGACGCCATCGCCGGCGACCTCGGTTCCGGCGTGAACAGTGCCGCCGCCACCTCGGGCCGCGTGCCCCGAAACCCTAGATCTGATCCGAGGGTTGTTTTTTTTCTCCAAGTCCCAGAATTTTTAGTTCATATGCCCATGTTCGCGGCTCCGTAACCTTGCATACGTAGCTCCGATTCATGCATATAGCATATCAAAATGTTCATCTCAGAGAGTACATCATTTCATTCCATTGCATCATTTTTATTTGAGCTCATCTTGATGCCCGAAATGCTGTTAGAAGAGGGCTACTTGAGTTAATTGTCAGATCTGTTACTCCGTTTATCACTTTTGTCATTTTTGCCATGATTAATGTGTGCATGCTATGCCCGTGAGTTGTACATATGTTTTGTTAAGGGTTTTGTCATCTCTCCAGAGGTGCAACCCATGTATTTTTAGGATGTGTGTGGTGACTTGTGCAAGCTTGCAAAGTGGTGCACTTGCTAATTCTGTTTTCAGGGACTTTGTGATTTCACTAAGTCCTGGGATTGTTTAGTTCATGATGCCATATGTTCATGTTGTTTCCTAGTGATCCGTGCCTCTTTTGAGGATGATCAGTAAGGGAGTTTTGTTAATATTGTAGTGCTCTATCCATCCATGTCTTTGTTTGCAATAATGGAGCACCCTAGCTTGAGTCAATCGAGCTCTACTTTTGCTTCATTGCGAATCTGGGCAGATCGTCAACTTGTTTGCGATTTTGTCGATGTTATTGTAGTTGATCCGTGCATGCTATGCCATTGTTCTGGCCATGTCTAGCTTGTATTTTGTGCCTTCTTGATGGATGTATGCTTGTCTTGCCATGACTTGCACGGTGGTGAGTGCATCGAGCTCGTAAACATGCCTTCGTGAGTTATGTTTCAGCATGTCCCAGTTTTCACTAAGTCTGAAAACTGATTATGTTTTTGCTATGTTCGTGTGCTTGTTAGTATATTTTGTGATACCTTTTGGCTCAAGGTCACTAAGGGACTTTTTTTAAGCTTGTTGAGTAGCTCCATGCCATGTCTTTCCTTGTCATGTTCAGGTCCTGTAGCATGTTGTTTTGTTGCTCCGAAGAGGGCTATATGATCTGAAATTCCAGACAAGTGTTAATTTCACTAAGTCTGAGATCTGTTTACCATATGCGTT
>NW_024111011.1:0-15394 GCF_003073215.2 Triticum urartu
GTTGACACAGACTATGAGCACCACATCAAGAAGTTAAATCGAGCACGTCTACAGAAAGAGGCGAGCTCGAGCTCGAGCAAATCAGCTGGCAAAAGGAGCGGTAAAACCATTCCCCAGCTGGGAGAACAGGCGGCGCAATCAATCCCCCCGCTTGTTGTGCCAACAACACATGAGAGTAGGCGCGCCCAATATTATTGTGGGCAAACCGTTAACGTTCCCGGGGTGGGCGATGTGGTAATAACTGAGGCGCATATTGCGCAGGCTGAATCGATCGGGATCACTGTTGGACAACTCCTCGATATCGAGCCGATGTCTCCGACTAGAGAGGAGGAAATAAAACAGAAAAAACGGAAATATGCCCGGGGCCAACCTTTGGTCGAGCCAGAGGAGGTCAATAAGCTCCTAGAATGTATGAATTGGATCAATGGTACATGGACATTACCAAGATTTCCAATCGAGAGTCCCTCATGGTGAATGTCAACAAGGATCATTACTACCATGAGAAAGCTGTGACCATTGAGTATTCAGAACTATTTCAGCTATACAATAAAGACGCACTCGACAAATCTATCATCAGTTGCTATTGTCTGTAAGTGATTTCTTTCTATACTTTAAGTCTCAAGCTAGCTGTAGTGATCATTTTGATCAATCATTACTTGCAATTATCATCACTATATTCTTTTCTGTGGTATTATGTAGGATGAAGATTTATGAAATGAAAAAAGGTGGACGTTATGGCATTGGGTTCGTTGACCCAAATACCATTAATGAATACACATGGAAAATAGATCCATATCACGAAAAAAGTGTAGAGGAAAGCATACTACAGTTCTTCAAGGAACTCAAATACAATGAAGATATACTACTTCCTTACAACTTCCAGTGAGTCACACTGTCTTGTACTACAAATTCTATTTTTCCCTACTAGCTAGCTACATGTTTTTGCTTACATATGCCCGCTTAATTAAGACATGCAAATGTGTGTGCATGCAGATTTCACTGGATCTTGTTAGCCATTAAAGTTGATGAAGGAACAGTTGAAGTACTAGACTCACTACTTAAGAAAGCAAGTGACTACACCATCGTGATGGGGATAGTCAACAGGTAATTTCAATCATTATTAACTATATATCTCGGCCTATTTAGTTCGTCATTAATTTCATGATATGAACTATTTAATAACCAGGAGTGGGTACGATATCGATTGTCAGAACACTATTCACAATTTTTACACCATTATCGATATCTAGTCACACAACTAATACACATGCATATTGATCTCCTTCTTAACAGTTCAAAGAGGTGCGGGACAAGCTCCTAGCATAGGACCGCATAGAAGCAATTCAAGAGGAAATAGCGGGATTTTTGCTCGACCAGGTCATAGATCCCAAAGGAGAATACTATTACCCGCTACCGCCCCCATGAACCACCTGCAATTGTTATCGTGCTCCGAAGGCACCAATTAGCTAGGCTAATGCAATTGGCTAAGAAGGCACCAATTAGGAGAAATTGTATATATATACATGTGTGTATATATGTGTGAATTAATTAATGGTGGTTGTGAGACATTCGATCATATATATATATATTATGATCGGTTCTACTAGAAAATCTATTTATATATATGCACAACGTGTACAATATGTAGTATCGTAAAATACTAGCAAACGAAAAATAATTAAATGGAAAACACAAAATTAAATGAAAAAGAAATCATAAACCCAAAACCCCCCCAACATTTTAATACCGGTTGGTGACACCAACCGGTACTAAAGGGCTCCCTGCCCCCGAAGCTGGCTCGTGCCACGTGGTTGCCCTTTTGCACCGGTTCGTGCTGAACTGGTACTAAAGGGGGGCCCTTTAGTGCCTACACTTTTGCACCGGTTACCAAACCGGCACTAAAGGGCCTTACGAACCGGTGCTATTGCCCGGTTCTGCACTAGTGATGTCAAAATAGACTTATATTTCAATGTATCAAAAATACATTGATCATCAACGATCTTTTTGTGTACAATCTGATTTGTCAATATGAGTCCTCACCTGTTTAGGAATAAGTGAAGACTCATATTGCAGCCACAAATTCTACACATAGAGTTCAATGAAGACCAAGTGCTTGTCAAAGTTTGAGAAGTAACATATTTAAGGTGGTAGAAACTCTCTTCACGGAGCGAGGTGGGACTAAATTTTTGTAGTAAACTTAGCATTAGCGCTTATTAGCGAAATGCACTGCTACTATGCTACGTAGGAGTAGCGCCCATCGTTATAACGCGTTGCTGCTATAGCTAGCCTCGCGGCAGCCTCGTGGGAATTATAGCAGTAGCGCGTCTTTGAGCTGGTGCGCTACTGCTATATTTATTTCAGCAGCGAGTAATTCTTGAGCTCGCTACTGCTAATTAGCAGCAGCGCCTTATTTTAAAGCGCGTTGCTGATAAGATTATATGTATAGGCTTTTCCCTAGTAGTGATCATCTTCTGATCATGATGTTCTGATCACTGGAAGCCGTTTTGTTGAGCCGGGGACTCCCACCGTGTTAGCTCGACACACCGCTAAACAAGAAGCCATGGAGAGACAGAAAGTGCGTTTTGATATCTCTCACTACAATCATCTGAATGCTAATGACATATTGTCCGGCTATCTCAGCCATGTTCATTCCAGCCGTGAGTCAGAGATTGAGATGGTCAAGCAACTTCAGATGAAATATGAGGTATGTTCTCCGGTTTACTTATACTCTGCCAGCCCCTAAGTCTTCAGATGATGATTTTGAATGATCTGGAGACTTTATGATATAGATGGATACTTTCTCTCTAAGTCTTTCAAAAGTCCAACAGAATAGTGCAAACTTCACCTGTAGTCCCCAAGGGCTGGTTCACTTGATCATAAATGAGCCGGTACTTAGTTTCATAACTGTCTTGTGCCAGTCTCAATAAATATTGTAATCCAGTTTAATCTTGAGAAACTTTCTAAATGTCATTAGCCCCCAAGTGCCAAGTGCCGTTACTTTGTAAGGTACTTGGGACTTGAAATATATAAAATTCATAAGAAACTGTTTTAACAGACATTAGCCCCCATGTGTCAAGTGGTATTGCAGTGCAAAGTACTTGAGACTTGAATCTTTATAACTTTTAGTTTAAACCTTGAGACACCTATGTATGTTTTGTAGAACGCCCTATCTGAATTGGGCTCCGAATTAAGTGATGCAAAGACCCGGCTGGCGGATCAAGAGGCAGAAATCAAGTCTGCTGATTCTAAACTTCAATTGAGTCTTGCTGAGACGGAAAAATTGAAAACCAGCTTGACTGCCAAAAAGAAGGCCTGGGCTGAAGAAAAGACGCTGCTGACACAACGCGCCGAAAAAGCTGAAGCGGCTCTTGAGGAGGTTACCACAGAGCTGGCCGGCTTAAAGAACCGGGTGTCTCAAATGGTTTCCGCCATCTTTGGTAAGCCATTTGTACTGATCTTTTATACCCTCTTTTGACCCAAAATATAAGCCGCCGTTGAGCCTTAGTTTAATACTCGCAGGTCCACGCAGCAAAAAATCTGAGCCAAGACAGTGTGGCCAAATTGAAGGCGGTTTATACCTTGGTGGAGCAATTGTACACGGGTGCTCAACGAGCACTTGCTGCTATCTCTCCTGCCAACCAAGGACCCAATCGGCTCAGCGATGTCTTGAAAAAATTGTCAATCTTACCCGCCAGGTTTCAAGAAGTCAAACGATCCTGTGCCAGAGCCAGAGCCTTGACTGCCCTGAGCCGCTCCAAAGCCTGGGTGCTAGATCTAGACCCGGAGGATGTAGCTAGGGGGTATCCTAGCTAGGGGGTATCCCACCGTGAAGGAAGACAGGTCTCTATTTGAGCAGGATGACTTCGTCGCTTGCGTGAGGGGAGTTCAACCTCAAGCTACCGTTCTTGGAGATGAGACCAGCATTGACAAATATCAGCCGGGTTTTGATTTGGAGAATAAGAAGATGGCGACTCCCTCTTACAAGGTGACAGACCTTATCCTGCCGGTTCGTCAACATACGTTTGCCCCAGAAGTTGATCCGGCTGGCCTGGTTGATGATGAAGCAGAGTTCATTGCCGTGAACGGCTTTGACTGGTCCAATCCCAGCTTCCAATTAACAGAAGGAGGTGAACCGGCGAGGGAAGAGTGAGAACCAGCTTTGTGGGCTCTTTAAAGCGTTGTAATAGAATTAGCTTGAGCAACTACATATTTTGCCTATGCCATCATGCATAAGATGAAGTGTGTGACTCTTTGCTTCCTGATGTCAATATATGCGTCACATTTATGGTTATCTCTGGAATATTACGGCTCTGTTCCTGTAGAAAAGGGAAAAACTGGCTTGGCGGTTTAGCACCGAACGGGTCAGAACAGCCGGTACATGACCAATGATTTTATCATAGTAGTAAAATAGAACCAGATGTGGGAAGAAACAAGGTTGAAACAACCTTCGACTAACACATAAATAACCGTTTCTCAATAACAGTCATACCTGTATTTTTTTGCATCTGGATCAACGGTTCACATGACCCAGTCCTTTTTTGAGAAGTTAATGCTTCTTCATGCCTGTTGACCATCATGCCTTGGCGGTTTATTGTCAAATAGTCAAGCCGGTAAAAATGACCGTGCTGATCGTTTAAAATTGAGACAATAAAAAACCAGTAAGGCAAATAATAGTTTGCAAACAATATAAATTAACCTTGTAACTGAAAGTTGGGGGTTTCTGATTCAAATACGATCAGTAAACCGGACCAAAGGGGTTAAGCTAAGATTCGAATACGATCATATAGCCCCAAGTGGCTTTGGTGTTGCGCCGATCAAGAGGGTACCGACAGCTATGTTCTCTTTGGTTCGAATATGACCTATGTTTGAACAGGAAGCCCCCAAATGACCTTGAGAGGTTTTTAACGACCCTGATTCGAATATGATCCAAGTCGTACACAAAAGGGGTTAAGCTATGATTCGGATACGATCAAGAAGCCCCTAGTGAGTTTGGCTTTGAGCCGATTCAAGAGGGTTACGACAGCTATGTTCTCTTTGGTTAGAACACGGCCATTTTTGAACAGGAAGCCCCCAAGTGATCATGAGGTTTACAGCTAGATTCGAATACAATCATAAGCCGGACCAGAGAGGTTAAGCTAAATTCAGATATGATCAGCTCCTTAATAATCATGAAAAATAGTAAAGATATATAACCTTTGAGGAGAAAAAAGGACAGAGGTCCTGCTTTATTACTTATCATAGTATATACAACGTCAAAGTATGTACATGACGAGAGCCGGTAGCTCAGGTGTAGTATGGCCGAAGTTGAGCAATGTTCCAAGACCGGCGAGTCTCCTCCTCCGACTTACGTGAGTCTTTGTGCTCTCGAACGTCAATGAGGTAATATGACCCGTTGTTTAAGTTCTTGCTGACCACAAAGGTTCCTTCCCAAGGCAGGGATAGCTTGTGTGCATCTGACAGATCCTGGATGAGCCGGAGCACCAGGTCACGTTCTTGAAAAGTCCTGGACTTAACCCGACGGCTGTGATAACGGCGCAGGTCCTGTTTATAAATTGCTGATCGAGCCGCTGCTAGGTCTCTCTCCTCATCTAACAAGTCAAGTGCATCCTGTCGGGCTTGTTCATTATTAGCTTCAACGTAAGCTGCCACACGAGGCGAGTCATGACGGATGTTGCTAGGCAGCACTGCTTCCGCTCCATAAACCATGAAGAAAGGTGTATAACTTGTAGACCTGTTAGGAGTGGTGTTGATACTCCATAGTACCAAGGGTAACTCCTCTACCCAACAACCCGGTGTCCGTTGTAAGGGAACCATGAGCCGGGGCTTGAGACCTTTTAAGATTTCCTGATTTGCTCTCTCAGCCTGCCCGTTAGATTGAGGTTGAGCTACAGAATAAACATCCATCCGGATGTGCTCTCTTTGACAAAACTCCTCCATAGCCCCTTGGGACAAATTAGTGTCATTGTCAGTGATAATGCTGTGTGGAAAACCAAAGCGAAAAATCACCTTTTTCATGAACTGAACCGCCGTGGCTACATCACACTTACTCACTGGCTCTGCCTCAACCCACTTTGTGAATTTGTCAACTACCACTAAAAGATGTGTCTTTTTATCCTTGGACCTTTTGAAAGGCCAACCATGTCAAGCCCCCAGACTGCAAACGGCCAAGTGATTGGAATCACCCGCAATTCCTGAGCCGGCACATGCGCTCGTCGTGCAAATTTTTGACATCCATCACATCTATTGACCAGATCTTCTACATCAGCGTGAGCCGTCAACCAGTAAAAACCATGACGCAAAGCCTTGGCCACAAGAGATTTTGACTCGGCGTGATGACCACAATCCCCTTCATGGATCTCACGAAGTATTTCTTGGCCTTCTTTAGGAGAAACACACCACTGAAACGCTCCATTGACTTGGACCGACGGGTTATCTGTCGGGCCAGGGTCTCATCCTCTGGCAACTCGCCCCGGGTCATGTAAGCCAAGAACGGTATTGTCCAATCTGGGATGACGTGAAGGGCCGCCACCAACTGTGCCTCTGGGTCAGGAACGACCAAATCTTCCTCTGTAGGTAACTTAACAGACGGGTTATGCAAAACATCCAAAAAGGTGTTAGGTGGCACCGGCTTACGCTGAGATCCTAGCCGGCTTAAGGCATCGGCCGCTTCATTCTTTCTTCGGTCAATGTGTTCCACTTGATAACCCTTAAAATGTCCTGCAACATCATCAACTTCACGGCGATAAGCCGCCATGAGAGGATCCTTGGTATCCCACTTGCCTGACACCTGTTGAGCCAGCAAATCTGAATCGCCAAGGCATCGGACCCGGCTCAGACTCATTTCTTTAGCCATTCGAAGACCATGGAGCAAGGCTTCATATTCTGCTGCGTTGTTAGTACAAGAAAACATCAACCGCAACACATAACAAAACTTGTCACCTCGAGGGGAAGTTAAAACAATTCCAACCCCCGAGCCTTCCAACTGTCTGGACCCATCAAAGTGAATCGTCCAATATGTGTTGTCTGGTTTCTCCTCTAGCATCTGCATCTCTGTCCAGTCATTAATAAAGTCAACAAGCGCTTGAGATTTGATCGCAGTACGTGGCACATACTTCAACCCATGAGATCCAAGTTCAATGGCCCACTTGGCGAGTCATCCAGTAGCTTCTCTATTTTGAATGATGTCTCCAAAAGGAGCGGAGCTAACCACAGTGATAAGGTGACCCTGAAAGTAATGTTTGAGCTTCCGGCTTGCCATGAACACCCCATACACGAGCTTCTGCCAATGTGGATATCTTTGCTTAGATTCAATCAGCACTTCACTGACGTAATAAACTGGCCGTTGGACTAGATGTTCCTTGCCGGCCTCCTTGCGTTCCACCACAATGGCCACACTAACAGCTCATGAGTTAGCAGCTACATATAATAACAACGGCTCTTTCTCAACTAGAGCAGCAAGAACCGGGGGTTTAGCGAGTTGTTTATTCAAATCCTCAAAAGCAGAGTTAGCAGCATCACTCTAGACGAAGTCATCCACCTTTTTCATCATTTGATACAAAGGCATCGCCTTCTCCCCTACCAGCTTATGAACCGGCTTAAGGCCGCGATGTGACCCGCCAGCCGCTGAACGTCATTGATGCACACCAGTTTAGCCAGAGATGTGATTGCCTTGATCTTCTCTGGGTTAGCCTCAATACCTCTGTTAGACACCAGAAAACCCAAAAGTTTGTCAGCTGGGACTCCGAAAACACACTTTGCCGGGTTAAGCAGCATCTTGTAGACCCGGAGGTTATCAAAGGTCTCCTTCAGATCTGTTACCAAGGTTTTCTCCCTTCTAGACTTGAGCACTATATCATCCACATAAGCATGAACATTCCACCCAATCTGACTGTGAAGGCAATTCTGTACACACCGTTGATAAGTCGCCTGAGCACTTTTAAGCCCAAAAGGCATAGACACATAGCAGAAGGCTCCAAACGGAGTGATGAAAGATGTTTCTCCTGGTCATTAACTGCCATCTTGATCTAATGATAACTGCTACCTCTTGAGCACTGCGTTGGATTTCCTTGAAGAGGAAAGGATGATGCAGCAAAGTAGCGTAAGTATTTCCCTTAGTTTTTGATAACGAAGGTATCAATCCAGTAGGAGGCTACGCGCGAGTCCCTCGTACCTGCACAAAACAAATAACTCCTCGCAACCAACACGATAAGGGGTTGTCAATCCCTTCACGGTCACTTACGAGAGTGAGATATGATAGATATGATAAGATAATATTTTTGGTATTTTTATGATAAAGATGCAAAGTAAAATAAAAGCAAAGGAAAAAGCAAAGGAAATAACTAAGTATTGGAAGATTAATATGATGAAGATAGACCCGGGGCCATAGGTTTCACTAGTGGCTTCTCTCAAGAGGATATGTATTTTACGGTGGGTGAACGAATTACTGTTGAGCAATTGACAGAATTGAGCATAGTTATGAGAATATCTAGGTATGATCATGTATATAGGCATCATGTCCGAGACAAGTATACCGACTCCTGCCTCCATCTACCACTATTACTCCAGTCATCGACCGCTATCCAGCATGCATCTAGAGTATTAAGTTCATGAAAACAGAGTAACGCCTTAAGCAAGATGACATGATGTAGAGGGATAAATTCATGCAATATGATAAAAACCCCATCTTGTTATCCTCGATGGCAACAATACAATACGTGCCTTGCTTCCCCTATTGTCACTGGGAAAGGACACCGCAAGATTGAACCCAAAGCTAAGCACTTCTCCCATTGCAAGAAAGATCAATCTAGTAGGCCAAACCAAACTGATAATTCGAAGAGACTTGCAAAGATAACCAATCATACATAAAAGAATTCAGAGAAGATTCAAATATTGTTCATAGATAATCTTGATCATAAACCCACAATTCATCGGTCTCAACAAACACACCGCAAAAAGAAGATTACATCGAATAGATCTCCACAAGAGAGGGGGAGAACATTGTATTGAGATCCAAAAAGAGAGAAGAAGCCATCTAGCTAATAACTATGGACCCAAAGGTCTGAGGTAAACTACTCACACTTCATCGGAGAGGCTATGGTGTTGATATAGAAGCCCTCTGTGATGGATGCCCCCTCCGGCGGAGCTCCGAAACAAGCCCCAAGATGGGATCTCATGGATACAGGAAGTTACGGCAGTGGAATTAGGGTTTTGGCTCCGTATCTGATTGTTTGGGGGTACGTGGATATATATAGGAGGAAGGAGTACGTCGGTGGAGCAACAGGGGGCCGACGAGGGTGGAGGGGGTGCCTGGTGGGGGTGGGCGCGCCCCCCTACTTAGTGGCCTCCTCTTTCCTTTCTTGACGTAGGGTCCAAGTCTCCTGGGTCTTGTTTGTTGATAAAATCACGTTCCCGAAGGTTTCATTCCATTTGGACTCCGTTTGATATTCATTTTCTTCGAAACCCTAAAATAGGCAAAAAAAACAACAATTCTGGGCTGGTTAGTCCCAAAAATAATATAAAAGTGGATAATAAAGGCCAATAATGTCCAAAACAGTAGATAATATAGCATGGAGCAATCAAAAATTATAGATACATTGGAGACGTATCAATAACCTGAGTATGCATCCAAAAAACTCAAACGATCACAACCCACCATAGCATCAATGATCTGATCAATACGAGGGAGAGAAAAAGGGTCAGGAAGTGTTAAACCAACCACCGGGTTACCAACCACTCTGGGTGAAAAACTTCCACAATGAACCCGGCCGCCAAGAGCCGGGCCACCTCTTCTCCTATGGCCTTGCGTCGTTCGTCGTTAAACCACCGAAGGAACTGCCTGACCGGCTTAAACTTGGGATCAATGTTAAGAGTGTGCTCAGCGAGTTCTCTCGGTACACCCGGCATGTCAGAAGGCTTCCATGCAAAGATGTCCCGATTCTCACGGATGAACTCGATGAGCATGCTTTCCTATTTTGGATCCAAGTTGGCACTGATGATGAACTGTTTGGATGATTCGCCTGGCACAAAATCAACCATCTTGGTGTCATCAGCCGACTTGAACTTCAACACCAGTTCATGCTCCGTAGTTGGCTTCTTCAAAGACATCATGTCCGCCAGGTCAACATTATCTTTATAAAACTTCAACTCCTCTTTCGCGCAAACAGACTCCGCATAAGCGGCATCACCTTCCTCACATTCTAGGGCTATTTTCCGGCTTCCATGCACTGTAATGGTGCCTTTATAACCCGACATCTTGAGTTGCAGATATACATAATACGGCCGAGCCATGAACTTGGCGTAAGTCGGCCGTCCAAACAGAGCATGATATGGACTTTTGATCTTAACCACCTCAAAAGTTAACTTCTTAGCCCTGGAATCGTATTCATACCCAAAGTCTACTTCTAGTTCAATCTTACCAACTGGGTATGCCGACTTGCCAGGCACAACACCATGAAAAACAATGTTGGATTGCTTAAGACTCTTATTAGTCAACCCCATCCGACGAAACGTCTCATAGTAGAGGATGTTGATGCTACTGCCTCCATCCATGAGCACTTTAGTAAATTTATATCCACCAACCTGAGGTGCCACTACCAAGGCTAAGTGACCCGGATTATCAACCCGGGGAGGATGATCTTCTCTGCTCCACACAATAGGCTGTTCCGACCATCTCAAATAACGTTGAATCGCCGGCTCAACGGCATTGACAGCCCTCTTATGAAGCCTCTGGTCCCTCTTGCATAAACTAGTGGTAAATATATGGTACTGCCCACTATTCAACTGTTTTGGGTTGCTTTGGTATCCGGACTATTGCTGCTGATTACCTTGGCCGGGTTGTGGATTATAACCTCAATGGTTACCCGTATGGCCATGACCGTGAAAGCCGCCTCCACCTGAACCAGCGCCCGGGCCATGAAAGCCGCCTCCACCTGAACCAGCGCCCGGGCCATGAAAGCCGCCTCCACCTGAACCGGCGCCTGGGCCATGAAAGCCGCCTCCGCCTGAACCGCCGCCAGGCCCGTGACCTCCATCAAATGTGTTTGAATTTTTAAATGCCTTCATGATTGTACAGTCCTTCCACAGATGGGTGGCTGGCTTCTCCTGGGTGCCGTGTCTTGGACAAGGTTCATTCAATAGTTGCTCGAGGGTGGGACCTGACCCGCCTGACCGAGGGGGTTGACTACCCTTGCGCCGTTGATTGTTGCCCCGTGCATTGGTGTTAGCCACAAATTCGTCAGCCTTATGTTTATTACCTCCTTGATTTGCCGGGTTATGTTGGTGACCCTTGCCTTTGCCGTTCTTCTTTCCCTTCCTTATTTTTTATTCATCAGACACGGGGTCCTTGGTACTATCAGAATCAGCATACTTGACCAGGGCCGCCATCAACTGGCCCATGTCATTGTAGTCACGCTTTAGCTGCCCCGGCTTCTGCTTCAGAGGTTCAAAATGACAATTTTTCTCCAACATTAAGACTGCCGAGCCGGTATCCATCTTATCAGATGAATGTATTATCTCCTTGACCCGGCGCACCCAATGGGTTGTGGACTCACCTTGCTCTTGCTTACAATTAGTCAGGTCCACGATTGACATAGGTTGTTTGCATGTGTCCTTGAAGTTCTGAATGAACCGGGCTTTTAATTCCTCCCATGAGCCGATGGAATTGGGGGGAAATCCTTTCAACCAAGTGCGAGCCGTTCCATCCAACATCATAGTGAAATACTTAGCCATTGCTGCATCGCTGACTTCCAGCAGCTCCATCGCCATCTCATAACTCTCAATCCAGGCCCCAGGCTGCAAGCCAGCCGTGTAATTAGGCACCTTGCGAGGCCCCTTGAAGTCTTTTGGCAAGCGCTCATTACGTATAGCCCGTACCAGGCAAGGGACACCTCCTATTCTTGTGGCTACTCCTGCCTCAACAGAGGTTGCCAGATAAGCCGGAAAAGCCTGATGAGCCGCCTGCTCAGCTGCCAGTTGAACCGCCCGTTGAGCCTCTTGACGGATCCTCTCCTGATCCGCCAAGTTAAGGGCTCCACTCTGTATCGGCTCGTGCCTGTGCGGTTGGTTACGGCGTTGAGCGTTGCTCAACATTTCGGCTGAGTTCATTTGCCT
Source organism: Triticum urartu (assembly GCF_003073215.2). NCBI lineage: Eukaryota > Viridiplantae > Streptophyta > Magnoliopsida > Poales > Poaceae > Triticum > Triticum urartu. Next base: position 12,109 of record NW_024111011.1, read on the forward strand.
GCTGTAGCTTGGGCTCCAGCTTGGGCGAGGGGTTGAGTGGATTCTATCTTGACTGTAAGAGTACGCATCCTGTTGTGCCAGAGCCGTCTGAAGAAGTTCTCGCACCCTTTGCGTTTCGATTGCTGCCGGAGAGTCGCCTTCCATCGGGAGAGCCGCCAAATGAGCCGACGCAGCAATGAGATTTTCCAAAGGATTGGAAAAGTGACCCGATGGTATTGGTGTATAATGAGGCGGAGCGGTATTCATATGAGGCGGCTCCATGGCCCGCGGTTGAACCGGCGCTCCAGGTGTCGTGATTCGATTTGCCTCTGGCGGGTTACTTGGACCGGCCCCGGGTGTATGGAAAAGGTTCCTAGGATTGAGCGTCAGAGGTAGAAGCGACTGAGTTTTCTGATGCCTTCTCCTCATGACCTCGTTTGACGCGTTCAGATCCATCGAGAGCCGGAAAGTCTCTGCTTGAAGTTGCTGAGCACGAGCGTCCAAAGCCACCCGTTCCGCGGCCATCCTGACCTCTTCCGCTGGTGGACAGGTGGTGGGCCCCCTAGCCATCATCTTTTGTAGGTATTTTTTATATTTTCCAAAAAGTTGTTCCGTGAAGTTTCAGGTCATTCCGAGAACATTTGTTTCTGCACATAAATAACACCATGGTAATTCTGCAGAAAACAGCGTCAGTCCGGGTTAGTTCCATTCAAATCATGCAAGTTAGAGTCCAAAACAAGGGCAAAAGTGTTTGGAAAAGTAGATACGACGGAGACGTATCAACTCCCCCAAGCTTAAACCTTTTCTTGTCCTCAAGCAATTCAGTTGACAAACTGAAAGTGATAAATAAAAACTTTTACAAACTTTGTTTGCTCTTGTTGTTGTAAATATGTAAAGCCAGCATTCAAGTTTTCAGCAAAGATTATAACTAACCATATTCGCAATAACGCTTAGGTCTCAAGTTTTACTCATATCAATGGCATAACAACTAGCGAGCAATAATAATAAATCTCGGATGACAACACTTCTTGAAAACAATCATAATATGATATAACAAGATGGTATCTCGCTAGCCCTTTCTGAGACCGCAAAACATAAATGCAGAGCACCATTAAAGGCCAAGGGCTGACTAGACATTGTAATTCATGGTAGAAGAGATCCAGTTAAGTCATACTCAATGTAAACTAACAGTAATGAATGCAAATGACAACGGTGCTCTCCAACTGGTGCTTTTTAATAAGAGGATGATGACTTAGCATAAAAGTAAATAGATAGGCCCTTCGCAGAGGGAAGCAGGGATTTGTAGAGGTGCCAGAGCTCAATTTTGAAATAGAGATGTGCCGAAACTCGGTTTTGAAATAGAGGTAAATAATATTTTGAGCGGTATACTTTCATTGTCAACATAACAACCAAGAGATGGCGATATCTTCCATGCTACACACATTATAGGCGGTTACCAAACAGAATGGTAAAGTTTATACTCCCCCTTCCACCAACAAGCATCAATCCATGGCTTGCTCGAAACAACGACTGCCTCCAACTAACAAGAGTCACAGGGGGAGTTCTGTTTGCAATTATTTTGATTTAGTTTGCATAATGCACGGGACTGGGCATCCCGGTGACCAGCCATTTATCTCATGAGTGAGGAGCGGAGTCCACTCCTCTTGAGAATAACCCGCCTAACGTGGAAGATACAGACAGCCCTAGTTGATACATAAGCTATTCGAGCATACAAAACATGATATTTATTTGAAGGTTTAGAGTTTGGCACATACAAATTTACTTGGGACGGCAGGTAGATACCGTATATAGGTAGGTATAGTGGACTCATGTGGAATAACTTTGGGGTTTAAGGGAGTGGATGGACAAGCAGTATTCCCACTTAGTACAGGTGAAGGCTAGCAAAAGACTGGGAAGCGACCAGCTAGAGAGCTACAATAGTCATGAACATGCATTAAAATTAATCAATACCGAATGAAAGCATGAGTAGGATATAATCCACCATGAACATAAATATCGTGAAGGCTATGTTAATTTTGTTTCAATTACATGTGTGAACATGCACCAAGTCAAGTCACTTAAATCATTCAGAGGAGGATACCACCCTATCATACCACATCATAACCATCTCAATAGCATGTTGGCACGCAAGGTAAACCATTATGACTCATAGCTAATCAAGCATGGCACAAGGAACTATAATCTCTAGTTGTCATTGCAAACATGTTTATTCATAATAGGCTGAATCAGGAACGATGAACTAATCATATTTACAAAAACAAAAGAGGTCGAGTTCATACCAGCTTTTCTCATCTCAATTAGTCCATCATATATCGTCATAATTGCCTTTCACTTGCACGCCCGAACGATGTGAATAATAATAATAGTGCGCGTTCATTGGACTAAGCTGGAATCTGCAAGCATTCAATAAACAGGAGAAGACAAGGCAATATGGGCTCTTTTATCAGATCAACAAGTATGCATACAAGAGCCACTTCAACAATTTAATTATGGTCTTCTCCTATCGACCCCCCAAAGAAAAGAAAAGAAATAAAACTATTTACAGGGGAGAACTCCCAACAAGTAAAAGAAGAACATGAAATCTTTTTGGGGTTTCTTTTTAATTACTACTACAAGCATGGAAATTAAACTAACTAAAAGCTACATCTACTTTTTTTGTTTTTCTTAAGGTTTATTAAACACACAAGAAGAAAGTATATAAACAAAAATAAACTCGTATGGATGATACAATGAAAAAGTATGAGCACCGACATCTAGCAATGAGTGTGTGAACATAAATGTAATGTCGGTGGGAAATACGTACTCCCCCAAGCTTAGGCTTTTGGCCTAAGTTGGTTTATGGCCACGGCTGGCCTGGCGGATATCCATAATAATAGTTGGGGTCGTACTGAGATGCAGCGGCTATCGCCTGCTGAGCTGCAGCGTGGCGACGAGCGGCCTCCACTATCCTCTCGTACTCATCTGCCTCCTCTCTGGTGATAGTATATCTTCCCTTTGCCTGATGATCAAAGAAAGCAGGAGCAGGGAGAGTAATATGGATAGCATAGCGTCTGTCAAAGATTAGTCGATACTGGAGAGGTGATTCATTCCTCTCGACAAACTGGTGGTGAACCATAGCATTAAAGTCTAGGTAAGGAGGAGGTAATTCAATATCATCTTCACGTATGGCTATACCAAGAAAATTAGCTATGCTGGTTGCATAAATTCCTCCAAAGAAATCTCCATTAAATCTATTAAGATGCAACCTACGTGCAACAATGGCTCCCAAATTATAAGATTTATCTCC